>NW_015661612.1:1922794-1999994 GCF_001515625.1 Sinocyclocheilus rhinocerous | reverse complement strand
ACATTTGGGCGGTGTTATGCAAATCTTCCCACACAGTGACGTAGACATGTGTTTGAACGAGGCGTTTTAGGAGGGCATGGACGAGTCTTAACTTTATAAAGAATATCTCTTTGGGTTTGAGACTTTAGTCTTTGCAACTTATCTATTCACGAACAGCTTGTAACACTCCAAAGAGAAAGGAAAACTTGAAATCGCATCATATGACCCCTTTAAAAGTACACACGCGCAGGATTTAAACTCTAAACCACATAGGGACACAAAGTAAGAGTTTTTTTCACCATTATTTGAGTGGGATATGTCTCAATATGCCACAAACTATTAAGTAAATACCTCAACCCCAATAAAACACCTACTTATACCGATCATTATAGGAGCAGTAGAAAATTCATTTAGCTGTTTTAGCTTTTTATGGTCAGTTAATGCTGGATTATGGCAGTTCTCTCTAGTCTAGTCCATAGAAATTAATTAAGCATGCTAAACCCTGGGGACACTTTTCTGAGACATGCAACAAACTGCTTCCTCATTCCTAACATTAAGACTGTGTGCAAGAAGTGGGCGTTGTCTGACGAATATTATCTTTTTTTTTTGTTTAGTTTTTTTGAACAAAACATATTTTGCAACATATTTAGGTTACTATATATAGGCTATGATTTGAAGCATATTTAGGTTACATGCATGACAAAAAGTTAAATTTCTGTCCCTCAGAATAGTGTCTTCAATCTGTGGAATTTTTTTTCTTTATCAGTAGGCTATAATCAAAAGCTATTGGCTGATAAGAGAGGTCATGTGTCTAGTCTATGATCTGCAGAGTCAGACTGTCTCATAAATTACAATCCGTGTCAGCCGTTTCCATTGACACAACACCACTTAATGTTTGTGTCCAGTCCTCATATAGAGAGCGTCAAGTAGTAATAAGTTAATGAAATATTTGCCAACAAATGAGGGCCCTATACATGGGTTTTATTATTGGTGTCATACACAGAGTAAAAATGGGCATTTTGAAGATCTTTAGAAAAATTTATGGCATATACTGTATATATATAGAGAGAGAGAGTAAAGATGTCACTGGGGTACAATACAAAAGCTATATAAAAGGTAACCTACATCTTATCTTATTTCCCCTAAATGGTACATATTAGTAACTTTTATGTTGATTTGATTTCTACAGCCATGATTGTTCAGATTGAGAAATAATTGACTATTAGTATTTGAGTTAGGCTATTTATTGGATGACATGACACGCTATTTTTATATTGAAAATGCCTCTAAAAACGAATTAGGGCAAATATTACTGACCTTAATATAATAGTTAACACAGAGAATGGCTTTAAAATATTTACATTAAAATATTCAGATTGCCTACTATGAATGGTCACCTTGTTCACAGCAGAGATGTTTATGCCATCATTTTTATCGTCAGTAGGCTACACTGAATTTCAGTGCTGAATTACACCACAGTACATTTACGAAACGCACATGAAAGAAGTCGTCTATAATAAGCTTATTCGTGCCATCATAAATACATGTATGTAATCGTCTAAATATATCTAGTGTAGTATACGGGGTCGAATTTAGAGAGTGACGTTTGGCTGGTAAAAGCGATGGCTGAGATAAGATCCGAAGAGTTTCAGCGGCCGCAGGGGAGGGACGCGCGCGCGCTGCAACAAAGAAACACTCCATTCACCTTCACATACATGTACTCATAGTCCCCTCTGCTTAATTCACTCAAAAATAACAGTCAGGAAGATCAAGAGTGTGATTTTCACCACAGACCGAACACGGAAGGCTCCCCCCCACCCCCCTGTAATGTTTGAACCGGAGCGGGAGAGACACTCGGCTTCCTGGACGCGCGCGAGTCAGTCTAGTCTTACACTGCTGATTAGCACGCGGAAAGCCGCTGTTATTTACACAGGTCAAGACACAAAACCACTGAGTTCCGTACATTTATGCAGTGTGCAAAATCGGCTAAAGAATTCATTCATCCAAAACGGTGAGCTTTGAGAGGCGTCGCGTTGACTTACGACAGGTAGAGACAAGTTTGTTTCGGACATTTGAAGTCTCACAATCGCGGCTCTCAATCTGATGTTTACTGGGACCTTCACAACACCGAGCTGCCGCAATGTCGACCGGTGCAGGAAAGAGACTAGAAAACCGGGTGAGAATACTGGAGTCAATCATCAAGGACCAAAGATCACCGCTGAATTTGGGGAGTTTGCTGGTAAGGTTATGGGATAATGGGATGCTATACAAAAGGAAATGTGTTTGTTGTCTTGTAGACCTTGTAACTAAAATACATCTCTGGGAGGTTTTGAGGTGTTGTTAGGTATATTCTTATGTATGGAAGTGTCATGTCATTTTGTTTACAAATTATGATATTAATCAGAATTTGGCCATATTCTGATTTTGATTTCTATAACTGAAATGTTGTTTCTATAAAAAAAAAAAACACTGCTGGCTTTATTAGCCTGAAGTTTGGATCATGAACTCAGTATTCATTAATATCTGCCCAAAACAAAAATTAATTATGGATAATAAAGTAGATTAAAAAATTGCAGCAAGAAGGAAACTTAGCTTTTTTTCTAAAATTTTACAAACAATATAAGACACATCATGGCCGAAATTTGCCTCATGACATTTATTTTGTCAACATTAATGAGTTGATTAAATGACTTTTAAAAAATGACTAAAATGCACAGTAATAGCGAGAGCTTGCATCTCCAGTAGCAATCACAGGGAAAAACATGTTTATTCAAAATATGATGATTACATGCACAGGAAGTTTTTAAAAAGATGTGGAGCATGTAATTTGTTTATTTTTTAATTATCCAAATTACATATATAGGCCACATTGGCTGTTGCGAAGAATATTTATGAAAGGTTGGTTATATTTTGTGTTTATGTTGTAATATTAATGTTAATGTAATATATGTTATTATATTAAGAGTAAGACCACCCAATGAGATAATGAAGATAACAGAAAGCTCTTCCTACACGTATAGGTTATACAACACAAAACAAAACTGCATTATATGTTGAGGGTGTAAACAAATGAGTGGACGTTTGTCCCAGAGGATTGTGATCATTTTCTTCTGTCTTATCTCTGATCAGTGTGTTATCAACACACCCTCCTCCACAGTAATGTTGCTGTCTTTTGATGGTAGTATTTTTCCCAAATACAGAGCTATATTGTCCAGGCCTAAAGCACCAGGCTTCACTTATTTTACATGATATGCCCATATCATGAGAAGGCAGGAAGTAGCTTCACAAAGTGTGAAGATACCATACGTTTATTCAATGACTGGGTTAGAGTGAAATGCGAGGACTTGTCAAGCAAGCTTTACAGGGTGAAATGTATGCTCCTATTGTCACTTCCAATCAAAGAGTGAAATCTCTTATTACCCGGCCAGCATTCTCCTCAGCAGAAGAAAACCCTCATTCCAGACAAGTACTGCATTTTTGAGCAAGACTGAGAGTTGGCACACCCTGCTTTCTCTGGCTGCTTCTTTACTGTTCAGCACTATCAAAATAGGCCTCAACTGTCTGCCTATGGTATTAATTAGTCATTTCGCATACGCTTTTATCTGAAGCATCTTACTGTAGACTTATTACAAGGAAGTAGTCTGGACTTAAGTGGCTTGCTCAAGGGCACAATGGTGACAGTTCATACTGTCCTTTATAGTAGCTGTTCCTTGTGCACAGGAATTTTTCCTCATTCATTACACCTAAAGCAGTGAGTAGTATTTTTTTGAAAATTCCTATCAGTATCATAATTAAAGCCGTTTTATTTTACATGGAGTGGGTTGCCTTGGGGAGTGACCATTTTGAGATCACATGACCAGCTGAATACTTCTCATTTTGTCTTAATAAGCCCGCTATTATTGTACACTTAATCTCACCAAATAGATTAATCATGAATACTGACTGCCACTACTGCATTTCTACAATGCCATTAGTACCTGAATACTTTTTTGGCTAATGCTGCATCCACAGTATAAGTCCAAGACAACTGCTGTATCTAGTACATCTAGATATTTATGATGCAACTGAACTTTGGACACTTTATGATGAGTCTCATGACTAATGATCTTTCATTTATATTGGATGCAGACTCATTGTGTCCTGCTGTGTTGCTACCAGGGGAAATGTCATACAGGAAGCTGAGGTCACATCCTTCAATTGAGGAGAGAGATAGCTGGCTCCAGCTTCCTTTGAGTGTGTTTTTGTCTTTAAACACTGTATTGTGGACTGACTCCTGGTGCAAGGAAAACAGGATTCTGTCATTGTTGATTGTGCTTGTGTGTGTTTTGGTTTGTATGTGAGTGCCGATTTGAGTTACGGAAGTAGAATTCATGTAACACACCTTGCAAACTTAAACCTAAATTTTGAAGGTATATAACAGATTTTTTAAAAGGTTTTGAAAGAAGTCTGTTCACCAAAGCTGCATTTATTTCATTAAAAATACAGGAAAATTTTTATTATTTTAAAATATTATTACAATTTAAAATAACTGTTTTCTATTTGAATATATTTTAAAATGTCACATGATCCTTCAGAAATCATTCTAATATGCTGATTTGCTGCTCAAGAAGCATTTATTATTATTACGAATGTTGAAAACAGTTCTGCGGCTTAATATTTTTGTGTAAACCATGATTTGTTTTCAGGATTCTGTGATATATAGAAAGTTCAAAAGCACAGCATTAATTTTAAATAAAAATCTTTTGTAATATTATAGGTGTCTTTACTGCCAATTTTGATCAATTTAATGTGTCCTAGCTAAATAAAAATATTAATTTATTAAAATAACTCCAGACTTGAACTGTATGTAGGCTACATGATCAATGAATGCAAGATGTAGTGATATCGCAGCATTGGCCTGATAAGGGCAAGTGACAGTTTTTATCAACTGGGCTGAAACTCACAATAGCACTGTGCTATTCAGCTATCCTAATGTTTGAGCCCTGGATTAGCTCTTTTTTTTTTGTTCCAGCTGCAGCAAAACACTGTTATTAAATTTTTTTTATATTGGGCCAACTAGTTTATGATGTTGGCTCGGCCCAATGGAAGTGTTTGGGCTGGGAATGTTGGGGGTGGGTGTAAGTGTGTTCTATGTGTGTGTCTTCTATGTATTTTTAGCTCTGCAGTGTCACTGTGTGTATTTGGAGGGGTATGTGATGTAGTTTCCAGGATCATCCAGTGTCATTCATATCATTCATTTCCTAAAGTCATTTATAAATACAGTTACTTAATGCTGACTGTAAAGGAGACTATACAGGCCTAATCCCACTCCTAAATCTCCACTTTAGGTTTATATCCTTATTATAAGTTTATATAAGTTAAATGTCTCAACAGGACTGTCAGAGTGAGCTTAGTTCTGGGATTAAAGGAGAGTGATGAACTCACTTTGAAGACATTTTTGGCTGTGTGAATGAAGAGGAAAGCCAACTGTAGAAATCACTTTGTATTTGAAATTATAAGAACTTATATCTTAAGTGTTTATTTTTTTTTAATGCTTTGCTCTTGTCTTCTGCAGGATTCAGTAACTGCTCTGGCCCTTGATCTGAATCATCCCGCACTGAGAAAGAACAAAAACATAGATTCCTTCTTAAACAGATGTAAGTCTCTTTGGAAGTTCATAGATTATTAGATTTATTGTATGTGTATGGCTTTTGCTGAATTAAGCCTTATGACTTCATATTGTCCGTAATTATAGAACTTCATGTCAGTAACTTGATGATAATAACTATAAAATGATAATAGATCATATTGTATATCGCTAAATTTTCATAGCAATATATGGATACATCAATACACATCCAAACCCTACTGTCAGCCTTGTCAACAGATAATAGACACTTTGCAGTTAAACATTTAGTTACTTTGAGTATATATTGTGTAAAATGAGTAAATATCATGTAAAAAAAAAAGAAATTAAGCAAGTGCACCATTATTGTAGTAAATTGGCAATACCTATTAAAAACAGTCAGTCACATGGTGGCAGTATACACATTTTACACAGTATACACATGGTGCATATAAATATATATATGTGTGTATAATCGTTGTTAGTTAATAAATATTTTGATACATTTGCAAGTGCGGATAGTGTGCGGGATTTATTCTTCTTTTTTAGTTTGTTTTGAAGTTTTGATCTTTTTTGGTTGTTTTTCCTATGCACCTATCAGTTACTTACAGGTGTGTGAGGGTGATTGTTAAATGATCCTTCAGAAATCATTCTAATAAGCTGATTTGCTGCTCAAGAAATATTTTTTATTATCAATGTTGAAAACAGTTGAGCTGTTTAATATTTTGGGGAAATTGTGATATTTTTTTTCACTTTTGATCAATGTAATGCATCATTGGTGAATAAAAGTATTAATTTCTTACTCACACACACACAATTACTGACGTCAAACTTTTGAACAGTAGATTAGATATTAACAATAAAAAGTGATTGCTGTCAAATATTCTTTCCTCCATCACAGCTTTAAGAACTCTAAATCTACAGAAAATGAATCATGATGACATCAAATATCTGGAAACACTACAGGTAGATATTTTAGTGTCTGTTTTGTAAATAAAAGTGTAATAATAAAAGTGTTCTATGAAACGTTTAACATGACTTTAATCTCATGTGCATAAAGCCCAACAGTCCTGTGCTGGTGATGGAGCTCTGGACAGGGAGGTCTGATGGATGGGGCGGTTTACACCATAGTTTACCTGCAGAGGGTAAGATGATGTGATATGACACAATAAGAAAAATGAAACATAGAAATTAATAAAATAAATAATATTTTAAATGAATCATTTAAAGCAATAATTATTGTTTTATTATACTTTTTTTTTTTTTTTTTTTAAATAGTTCCATTAAAAATGTGCATAAAATAACTGGAGAATTTTTGTGCCCTGATTAATTTTTTGAGCCTTGTATAATGTAAATGTGTTTGTTAATAATTAAATGATAAACTGTATTAATGTAATAATATGCGTGGTGGGATCTCTCTAGATGAAAAAGCCGTGACTCGCCTCAAGGAACTACAGGTGAAGCTGGATGATTTTGACAGAGTCAAGCTGATTGGTCGTGGAGCGTTTGGTGCAGTGCAGCTGGTGAGTGAGTGTGTGGGTGTGTGTTTATGTGAGAGTCTGCCCATGTTATCTGCTGTTTGTCTTCAGGCATAGCCTTTTGTCTGTCTGTGTGTGTGTGTGTGTGTGTTAACACCTGTGAGGCATGTATGCACATGTTCTGCCTGCTCCTACTTTCCTGCAACAGCACAGAGCATGCATGCTTTTGTCCTTGTGATAGGCACATATTGTCTTATTCTTTTAGTTTCACACTTGTCAGTCTTTATAAATAGTTAACTATGGTAGAGCATTATGTGATGCTTATGCATGCAGTGTGAAAATGAATGACTTCAATTATACGGTAAACACTTGTTTGCATAAAGCAACATATTGCAGAATTTGTGTAGTTTCATTAAGGATTTATATGGATGTTTATGATGTTAATGCACATATGTGCATGTAGGTACGACACAAAGCGTCCCAACAAGTGTATGCCATGAAGCAGCTCAGCAAGTTTGAGATGGTCAAGCGCTCTGACTCCGCCTTCTTCTGGGAGGAGCGTGACATCATGGCATTCTCCAAGAGTCCTTGGATAGTTCAGGTGGGATTCCTTCTCATATATAGATATGCCTGTGTGGTACTTTTTGTGATGTGTGTACTAGAGTATGTTTGAGAACTGCATCTACATTTGGGAAACTCCAAAAGCTGAAAGGATAAAAAAACAATAACAGAGTGCATATAAGGACACTGTTAAAATATTTAATAATCAATAAGTAAATAATCACCTTTAGGGATGTCAAAATTACCAATACTTCAATACTAAGTTTATAATAAAATGTTAAAAATGCAAACCAAGTGCTGTCTGACTGACAGGCAGCTGTGTTTGAATGCTTGCACCTCACAGGATGCACCTGCACATGTTGTAGTACTATAACATGTCAGTTGACAGTCAGTTCTGTCCTAATGTAAATAGGCAAGACAAGAAATATCAGATCTGCTCATTAGACCTTGAAGCCTAACAGAATTGCTGATGTAAAGTTGATTTGTTGATAATATTAAAGTGCCCCTATCATGGATTTTTGAAAATTACATTTCATGCATGTGTGTATTGTAGCTGTATGTGAATGTAAACAGTCTGCATAGTTGTAAAGCTGAAAGTGCATCATAAATAAAGTTATTGTCTCTCAAAAGAAAGAGTCGACTCCGAACCGCTGAAACTAGTTGTTTTAAATTCGAATCCCATTCTGCAAATTTCATACATCACAAATTCTTACATTTGCATAATGCCTGCCTACGTTCTGTATGGACATCCCGTGAAAAAAACTTCAAACGCTGTTGCTCGTTCGTGTGGAAAACGTAATATACAGTACCATTATTGTTTGGGTCCTTCCTACCAAGCTGTGGGTCCGGTTCGCTAAAATAAGTGTAAAAACCTTTTCCCCCTCTGATTCTTATTTTTTTAGAACAGAATGGAGCACTATTATTATTATAATAGGATGTATTATTTATGAGCCGTATTCCAGTACTGGTGATGGGCGTTCCTTTTCCGACATGCTCTGTATGCAGTAGACCAATCACAACAGACTGGGTCATCTGACCAGTCAGAGCAGAGTAGCCTCACAAGGAGAGGTTTGGATTGAGGAATCTTCGAACGAATCGTTTGAGAGGCGTTGAGAAATAACGTACAATTAAATGTATATTATATGAAAATGAAAGTGTTTTTTGACCTTGCATGCATGGTAAACCTATTTTTGGGGACTCCTAAAACCAAATTATAAACATTTCAAATAGCATAATAGTGGCACTTTAATCAACAAAATGTGCTCGTTATGATGGACTGTTATCTTAAATAATAATTTATAATTACTCTACTTGATTAAGAATTAATTGAGAAATACTTGAAGACTACATGTCCATTTTTTTAAACTTTATATTTATAATATTTATTTTAATGTATAATAATTTTAATGTAATTTATTAAAAATATTAAATATAATTTTTTTTTTTTTTTTTAAATAGTTCCATTAAAAATGTGCATAAAATAACTGGAGAATTTTTGTGCCCTGATTAATTTTTTAAACCTTGCATAATGTAAATGTGTTTGCTAATTATTAAATGATAAAATGTATTAATGTAATAATATGCATGGTATAATCTCTCTAGATGAAAAGGACGTGAGTTGCCTCAGGGAACTACAGGTGAAGCTGGATGATTTTGACAGAGTCAAGCTGATTGGTCGTGGAGCGTTTGGTGCAGTGCAGCTGGTGAGTGAGTGTGTGGGTGTGTGTTTATGTGAGAGTCTGCCCATGTTATCTGCTGTTTGTCTTCAGGCATAGCCTTTTGTCTGTCTGTGTGTGTGTGTGTGTGTGTTAACACCTGTGAGGCATGTATGCACATGTTCTGCCTGCTCCTACTTTCCTGCAACAGCACAGAGCATGCATGCTTTTGTCCTTGTGATAGGCACATATTGTCTTATTCTTTTAGTTTCACACTTGTCAGTCTTTATAAATAGTTAACTATGGTAGAGCATTATGTGATGCTTATGCATGCAGTGTGAAAATGAATGACTTCAATTATACGGTAAACACTTGTTTGCATAAAGCAACATATTGCAGAATTTGTGTAGTTTCATTAAGGATTTATATGGATGTTTATGATGTTAATGCACATATGTGCATGTAGGTACGACACAAAGCGTCCCAACAAGTGTATGCCATGAAGCAGCTCAGCAAGTTTGAGATGGTCAAGCGCTCTGACTCCGCCTCTTCTGGGAGGAGCGTGACATCATGGCATTCTCCAAGAGTCCTTGGATAGTTCAGGTGGGATTCCTTCTCATATATAGATATGCCTGTGTGGTACTTTTTGTGATGTGTGTACTAGAGTATGTTTGAGAACTGCATCTACATTTGGGAAACTCCAAAAGCTGAAAGGATAAAAAAACAATAACAGAGTGCATATAAGGACACTGTTAAAATATTTAATAATCAATAAGTAAATAATCACCTTTAGGGATGTCAAAATTACCAATACTTCAATACTAAGTTTATAATAAAATGTTAAAAATGCAAACCAAGTGCTGTCTGACTGACAGGCAGCTGTGTTTGAATGCTTGCACCTCACAGGATGCACCTGCACATGTTGTAGTACTATAACATGTCAGTTGACAGTCAGTTCTGTCCTAATGTAAATAGGCAAGACAAGAAATATCAGATCTGCTCATTAGACCTTGAAGCCTAACAGAATTGCTGATGTAAAGTTGATTTGTTGATAATATTAAAGTGCCCCTATCATGGATTTTTGAAAATTACATTTCATGCATGTGTGTATTGTAGCTGTATGTGAATGTAAACAGTCTGCATAGTTGTAAAGCTGAAAGTGCATCATAAATAAAGTTATTGTCTCTCAAAAGAAAGAGTCGACTCCGAACCGCTGAAACTAGTTGTTTTAAATTCGAATCCCATTCTGCAAATTTCATACATCACAAATTCTTACATTTGCATAATGCCTGCCTACGTTCTGTATGGACATCCCGTGAAAAAAACTTCAAACGCTGTTGCTCGTTCGTGTGGAAAACGTAATATACAGTACCATTATTGTTTGGGTCCTTCCTACCAAGCTGTGGGTCCGGTTCGCTAAAATAAGTGTAAAAACCTTTTCCCCCTCTGATTCTTATTTTTTTAGAACAGAATGGAGCACTATTATTATTATAATAGGATGTATTATTTATGAGCCGTATTCCAGTACTGGTGATGGGCGTTCCTTTTCCGACATGCTCTGTATGCAGTAGACCAATCACAACAGACTGGGTCATCTGACCAGTCAGAGCAGAGTAGCCTCACAAGGAGAGGTTTGGATTGAGGAATCTTCGAACGAATCGTTTGAGAGGCGTTGAGAAATAACGTACAATTAAATGTATATTATATGAAAATGAAAGTGTTTTTTGACCTTGCATGCATGGTAAACCTATTTTTGGGGACTCCTAAAACCAAATTATAAACATTTCAAATAGCATAATAGTGGCACTTTAATCAACAAAATGTGCTCGTTATGATGGACTGTTATCTTAAATAATAATTTATAATTACTCTACTTGATTAAGAATTAATTGAGAAATACTTGAAGACTACATGTCCATTTTTTTAAACTTTATATTTATAATATTTATTTTAATGTATAATAATTTTAATGTAATTTATTAAAAATATTAAATATAAGAATACATTATTACATAATAGCAATGTTTTTAAATCAACAATTATTATTAAATAAAGCACTGTTCAATAGCATATTTAATATAGCTGTGGTGTTGCAATTGCAATCAAGTATTGTGAAATTTCACTGTATTGGTATCAACTGCTGAAATGTTGGTGTATTGTGACACCTGTTCACCTCACTCTCTTTCTGTCAACATAGCTGTGCTGTGCATTCCAAGATGAGAAGTACCTTTATTTGGTGATGGAGTTCATGCCCGGTGGAGACCTGGTGACTCTGACCAGCAACTATGACATGCCAGAAGAGTGGGCTCGATTCTACACGGCAGAAGTGGTTCTGGCACTGGACGCCATCCATTCTCTGGGCTTCATCCACCGAGACATCAAACCAGACAACATGCTGCTTGACCGCAACGGACACCTTAAACTCGCTGACTTTGGAACATGCATGAAGATGGACTCGGTGTGTTTTGGGTTGTGTGATAAGTGCTTCTGATTTGTGTGTCTGTGTAATTGAGTGTATAGGAGAAAGACAGAAAGTACGAGTCTACATTTTAAATTGTATAGTATGCAAGATTACAATTAATTTGTCACAAATCATAGTGTATTGACTATTTTAGGACAGGAAACCTGGTTGAAACAATCATTTTTGCATGTACAGTAGGCTGCAGAAATCCCCCATGCTGTGATAATTGTCAGCGCTGCCATCTTGTGGTTAGATCATATAGTGCAACCTGAATTATGATGATCTCTCAATAGATTTATAAGGGTTTTATAAAGGTTTTTTTTTTTTAAAGCTGAAATGTGCTGTTTTTTCCTAGCTTATATTCTAGCTACATTAGATTAACCAGTGTATAGAATGGTTATATTTATGTATATGCATCTGTATTTGTGTTTAGTCCGGTATGGTACGCTGTGACACTGCTGTCGGGACTCCTGATTACATTTCCCCAGAGGTTTTGATGTCACAAGGAGGAACAGGTTACTATGGCCGGGAGTGTGACTGGTGGTCTGTTGGCGTTTTCATTTATGAGCTGCTAGTGGGTGAGTAGCGCCAACTTCTGCATCCTTCAATCTCCTGTAATCTCATTTTACTGTTCTTACCATCCTATGTTCATTCTTCTGTCGATGTGGGCAGGTGACACACCGTTTTATGCCGAGTCCCTGGTGGGCACCTACGGAAAGATCATGGATCATAAAAACAGCTTAACTTTCCCAGATGATATCGAAATGTCAAAGAAGGCCAAAGACCTCATCTGTGCCTTTCTGTCTGACAGGTGAGAGAGAGAAACAGAGATTTAGAATGAGTAACCTCTTTTAAACATTAGTCCCCTACTATCCTGAGATGTGATGTCAAAAGCAGCATGGAAAAATATGAATTTATTTCTAGAGGTCACTCAGGTCAGCCAATAGTGATTTTGCCCATAATGTTAAATAAATTGTGACCATCAATAATATAAATAAAAACTTTTTCATTCAATTTGAAATAGTGCTTAATTTGATTGCAAAATAAACAATAATGGCTTAACCTTAAACATTTTTGTAATTAACTAAATTAAAAAATAGCTATACTTGATATTATTTTGTTTGTATCAGTTTTTATTAGTTTTATTGTCATATGAAATATACACTACTGTTCAAAAGTATGGGGTCAATTTTCAGCATAGGCACCTTATATTGATCAAAAGTGACAATATTTATAGTGTCAATATTAAGTGACAAAGACATTTATAATAATGTTAAAATAATGTTTGTTTGTTTTTTTTTACTTTTAATTTGTTAAAGAATCCCGAGGGGAAAAAATGTATTAGTTTCCACAAAAACATTAAGCAGCATAACGATTTTCAACATTGATAATAATATGAAATCAGCATATTAGAAATGATTCCTGAAGGATCATGTGACACTGAAGACTGGAGTAACGCCTGCTGAAAATTCAGCTTTATTCAGCTTTCAGCTATATTCAAATAGAAAGCTATTCAAATATATTCAAATAGAAAAAATAAATACAGTTTTGATCACTGTATTGTACTGAATGATTGATGAAATAAATGCAGTATTGAAGAGCATAAGAGGCTCAATAACAATAAAAAAAAACTTATCGACCCCCAGTTTCTGAAATGGTAGTGTACATAAAATGAAATCAACTAAAGCCTTTTTTAAATTGATGTACCTGTCTTCATCTCTTCATTTTATGCTTTTAATAGCCCTTCAAAAAAATCAGTCACTGGTAAAACATCAACTTCATGTTCTAATGCTTCTACTACATTTCTTTTTAATGCCTTGTCACTCTTTCAGCCTGATAACTTCCATCTGTTTTCCTATATCTCTCTTTTTCCTCTCTCTTTCTCCTCCCTCTCACATGCACACACATACGAGTATTCCTGATCAAATATCCAGAGAGGAGCTTTATGTTTTCATTTAAAAGCACAACACACACACACCCCTTCCTTTGCATTCTGGCTGCAGGAATGTCCCACACGTGGCAGTCCAAACTGCTGCACCCCTCTGATCCAGATGCAAGGAATGGGAGGGGAATGACCGTTCCTTATTTTTGGATGTTGCTGCGTGTGACACTTTCGCTCCTCAACTCATCCACTCGCTGTTGGATGTTCCAGTCTCACACGCACAAACGTCACTTAACGGATTAGTGAGCGTGGTTGTGGTTCTCTGTTTGGTTTGCTGACCAGTGTTTTGCTATGTTCAGGGAGGTGAGGCTTGGCCGTTCTGGAGTGGATGAAATAAAATGTCACCCCTTCTTCAAGAACGATCAGTGGACCTTCGACACCATACGAGACAGTAAGCCTCTGAGTGTGAGTGTGGCTGATCTGTGATCATGATTGTGAAAGTCACATTTACTCATGATAATTATAGCCAATTAATTATCACTACTTATAACTATTAAGTCAATATTATTCAATTACTGTAACATTATGCATGTGCAGAATAATAACAGTATACAGTAGATATCTAGAGAATATACTGAAGTCTTGCATTGGTTCATATCTTGCGTCATTCATATATGATCAGATTATGGATATGGGGTTTTGGAGCACAGCTTTTAAATTTCCTGAAATTGCTGCTCATATTTTTCTCCAGACAAATGCAAACATTAATTTCACACTCTCATGTTATGCTTCTGAGAAAGCCATTTCAGTCATGCATACATAGTCTTGTATTTACTTTGTGCTGAAACCTTCTTTATTGTGGTTTCTACTCACTGACTGTTTTATTGATATATAATTACAACTGATATAACTGACCTGTTTAGATGTGTTTGTCTTGTTAATCATAATATATCTTGGCTTAATTGATGTATATTTCTCCATGAAGCATAATTATGGGATGTGATGAAAGAGCAAAGTGTGATGTTTTATGTCATCAGTATTTCATTTTCTTTTTTTCTTAGTTTTGTTTTGTTCAGTAACATTGCTCTCTGCTGTGTTGTGCAGTGTGGAGGAGTGATGTGCTCCTGTTAAGGGGTGTGGTGTTTGGGACAGGGTTACGGGGTATGGGGTTGGTTTCAGTAAGGGCGGAACCCAACATGTGGCCCGTACACAGTTACTAATGAGAGAAGAGCTTCAAAACAACAGAATTGGACTCGTTTTCTCCTCCTCTCTCTGTCCCTTGCTCCAGTGATGCCCAAATGCACATACTGTATTTGCTTTCTCTCTGCCTCCACAATAGTCTGTTATTAGCAGTGCTATCAAGGGGCATTCTGGGAAACTAAGCAACATCATCCATGTATCTGATTCTGTATAGTGTGGTGTTGCCATATGGCAACATATAATTTTCTTGCTATTCAGAATAAAATACAGCAGACTGTGTTTTTGCAAAGAAACGGATTAGATTTTTTTTCCAAGACTGTTTTTCTTGCACACACGCTGACATGCTTTATCTTTTTTTTTTTGCTATATCTTTGATAAGTTTAATAGATGTTTATGTCTGACTCTAAATTGGGTTTACAGTATATTGAAATAAATATGGATGTTTGGAAATATGGAAAAAAGTATGGATGTGTGATCCAGAGAAGCGCAACTCTATACTACAGTGGAATTGCAGTAATGCATTTCCTCGTTGAGATTTTTTTATAGATCAGAGTTCTTATTGACATTACTGCAGTTATTTATTCATTTATTTGGAATTACTTGTATTAATATATATTGTGTTTATTCATTAAAAATAGACAACTGACTCTTAACAATGAAGATAAACTAGACTTTAAAGATCAAGATATTAAGATATTAAAGGATAAAGATAATGATTTGCTTAATTTGAGTGTGTAGGAGTGCCAAATGGATAAATATAAAAATTCATAAAGTAACCAACCCATATAGTAACCTAAGAATTTTGTTTTTCAAAAAAATCTCTGTGTTTGTCTTTGGAATTAATTAAATGAATGCAGTTTTTTTCAATGTTTGGACATAATGTGGATTATAGAGGAATACGGTTTTAAACGTTTATTTATTTTTTCTCGTATATGTATTATATCCTCCTCTAATTCCAAAACTAAACTTAAAGCACAAAGATCCAGCCATCTCTGTCTGTTTTCTTTTGGCTGTGGAGAGTTTGAATGCAGCCCGTCCCCAATAGATGTTTGACACATGTTCTCCCAGTGTTCTCAGCACGTTCGCTCCAGAAGCAGGGAGTGTTTTGGATGTGTAAGTGAGCATGAGCGTGTGTGTGCACAGTAGGTAGTGAGTAAGCACCGGCCAGCTTGGAAAGTCATACATGCCACTCCTCCCTTCAGTACAGTATCTGCTTTGTGTGCTACACACACTGAGCCTTTCACTGTGAGACTCTCTCACACACAAGCACTCAAACACGACACTATTTTTGCTAAAATCTTTTACAATATTCTCTCGTCTCCAGTGGTGCCGGAGCTGAGTAGCGATATTGACACCAGTAACTTTGATGATGATATAAAGGATGATCCGTTAGGAACCGAGACCTTCCCCCCTCCCCGTGCCTTCGCAGGGAATCAGCTACCATTTGTGGGCTTCACCTATTTCAGGGAGGACCAGTAAGTGTGAAAATGTGTGCGTTTTGTATTTCATTTGTGACAAGATGGATTCTGACAACGGAACTGTGGCTATTGAAATGTTGTATTATAATGTCAAATATTGTAACATTTTATTACAAATATTTGAAATTTTGTCTGACATAATGGTTTGTTGCATAATATGGCAATGCAATATAACTGACCTGTGTGGAAAAAGGATTCAAAAAGTCCCAACAGAGTTCCCACATCTTTTTGCCAATGAATTTCCATGATTTTTCCAGGCGTTCATGATTACGTCATAAAGATTGTAAGAGTTTTGCACTCACAAATAACAGTTTCTAGCATATGAAATATTTTTGACCTGAGCATAACTAGAAAATTATAAATTAAAACAACAACAACAAAAAAAAGCCATGACTTTTTTTTATTATGCCAGTATGGATATCACTTTTTTTTAAGAGTTTATATGACTGTAAAAAGATGTTTTACATTTTAAATTGGTTGTAAATGAATATCTACAGTAGATATAAATATCAAAAATGGTGAAATCGGAGACAGAAAGAGTTAAAAGCCCACTTTTCAGACACTGTAGCGCTGTTTGACTTTTACACGGGTATCTTGTTCTCTTCCACACATGCTCACTCACAGATGAACACTAAAGAGCTGTAAAACGACAGCAAGCTCCTGTTATGGATTGATAGAGACAGGATGTACAGTATTTTTGCATGATTATGGTAACCGTGAATGAGTGCTGTATTTGTTCCATCACAATTCCCTCCTTTTTCCCTTACCTTTCACTGTTTCCTCCCTCGCTTTCTCAGTTTCTCCAGTGTGGCTGAGTGAAGCCACATGGGCCGCTGGCTGAGTTGAGGAGATTGAATAGTTGCTTTGAGATTTTCTTTTTTTTCATTTCCTCTCTCCTTCTTGTTCCCTCTCTCTCTTTCTAACGTATTCTCCAAACTGTCTTTTTCATCTTGAATTGATTTATGAAATCTCAAAGTGTGTTGCTACAGAGTAAACAAGGACGGAGCTAGCAGAGAAGAGTGGAACGTTTACCGTAATGCTCTTTCTGTCTCTCTTTCAGATTGTTAAACCAAAACAATAAGTGTTCAGAAGAGGACTCTAGTGCTGAGAGTGTCAATGAGGATCATAACTTAAACCAAGCAGAGGTGCATATTTTTAAAAATAATATTACTGACTTTTATCATATTATTGATTAATGTTAAATGATAAACACTATAATATGAGTTGAACATATTTCTGGTTTTATGTTGATGAAGGGGTATTTGAGCCTTACTGATAGAGCTGTTAGCATACATAAGGCAAAAAAGTTTCGAGAATATTGCCCTATAATAGTGGGTGGCACAAAATTAGCACTTAGATTTCTAAAACAGATGCTTATATGACTTGTTCTGCATCAGAATTTACCACAACTTTTTTTGTGCCGTTACTCAACATAATTGGAGTGTTTCTCCACATTCTTTAGATAATTGCTGCTTTTAATAGAATGGAAAAACAACTTGGCGTCAGTTTTTTGTTGACTTTTCAAATGTGTTATGTGCATGTCCCTAGTCCAGTGACCTGCAGAGGAGGCTGAAAAAGTTGGAAGAAAAAGTCAAACATGAGATGCAAGCAAAGGAGGAACTGGAAAATAAAAGCAGGTACAAATACTCATTAACATACAGTGGGATCCAAATGTCTTTTGGATCCAAATAAGAACATACTTCTTTGTTATTTAATACAACTTTTTAAAAAGGATGTTACCAGCATAACAATTTAAATGGAAAGATGAATTAAAATTCAGAAATATTGCAGAATCATTTAATATTTCAATTTCATGTTGTCACAATGTTAATTTTGTTTAATTATTCTTTAAAAAAATTAAATTACATATTTGCGACCCCTGAATTTTGGATCCCACTGTATATAAACACACGCGCACACACACACACACACACACACACACACACACACACACACACATGTCTGTATGAAGGATAATGGATGTTTAAATCCAGAATTCTATTAAGTCAAATTCATAACATTATATATCTTAACTTACAATAAATGTAAACTGTGTTGTGTCTCAACAGAACAGCAAATCAGCGGCTGGAGAAGTTGTCCAAAGAGCTTGAAGAAGAAGTAAGACACAGGTTTAAATTGCGCTCACCCAACAAAAGCCATTAATTCAAAACCGTTCAGAAACAAAGTGCAGCTTTCTTCAAGCTCCTCAAGCTGTTTCTCTCTTGTTATAGGTGAATACGAGACAGGTGGTGGAAGACTCTCTGAGGGAACTGGAGAGAGAGAAGGCTTTATTGACGCACCAGCGTTCTCAGAGCATAAGAAAGGCTGGACTAGAAACAGACAGAAAGCGTCTGCTTGAGAATGAGGGTGAGAACAGCAGATAGAAACACACACCATTATGACTCTCAACAATGACATTTAATTCTGATTCATTTGAACAGCGAATACACCGAGTATTTACTAGGAGTTGGAAAAAAATCTATTCACTAATAATACATTGATATTAGTCTACAAGAAAGTCTACAAAAGTTTACAGTCTACAAAAAATTATGATCATAATTTGCTTTATACCTGGTGGGTCATTCCATCTTAGCCTTCAGTATTACTCAACATTCTTTGAATTACATGAGCTTTTCATGCTATATATGCTGCTTCAGATGCAGCTTCTGTGCCATTTTTTGTTTGTTAAATAGTGACTTTTTTATTAATATTGAATCTGTTACTGATATTCTTGATTCCCCAAAGCACTGGCCCAAAATTTCTACCCGGTTTTCTCAGTACTAACCTTCTCCCATCTAGAAAGTATTAGTTCTGCTCTGCTGATGTTGTGATGTTAACATATTTTGCATTTGTCTCTGCTGCAGTGAGCAGCCTGAAAGAGCAGCTAGCTGAACTGAAGAAGAAGAACCAGAACTCTCAAATCTCTGCTGAGAAGAACATTCACCTGGAAAGACAGGTGGGTCCCTGAGCAAAACTTTATCAGACCATTAACCTCAGAACAATAATTATTATTTAAATTTTCATGTTTTTTTTATAAAAATAAAATTATAAATATTTGAGGTTGGTTATTAAAATAAATGAAGAAATCCACCAATGGAACTAAATACTGTTATATTCAAGCCTGCTTATATTCTTATACATTTCTGAAGCCCTAAAATCACTTTAGCTTATACTACCGAACAAAAGTTTGGGGTCAGTAAGTTATTTATTTGAAAAGAAATCAAGAATTTTATTTAAAAAATATTTCTATTTCAAATAAATCCTGTTCTTTCAAACTTTCTTTTCATCAAAGAATCCCGGAAATAAATGCAGCCTTGAAGAGCATAATAGACTTCTTTCTAAAACATAAAAAAAAAAAAATATCTTACTGACCACAAACTTTTGGACAGTTGCATAAATTTGGTTTTGTTTTAGGGATATAATAAAAGAACAAAAGAGATTCTGATAATGAATGTGTTTTTAGTTGGAGGAGATGAATGCTACACTTCAGGCTGAGGTGGAGGAGTCCGAGCGGCTGAAGAAGGCCCAGGGCGAGGCGTTGAGACAGTCCCAGCAGCTGGATATCTCTCTCAGGGAGCTTCAGGAGCGTCTGGCCCAGCTGGAGAGCAGCCGGCAGGGTCTGGAACAGGAGAAACTGAGCCTGCAAACCTCACTGGAGGTGGAGAAGCGAGAGAGAAGCCTCGGCTCAGAGACTATCAATGACCTACAAGGTAAGTGCATGTGTGTCTATGCCTGTTTATGTTCATTAGACAGATGTAGCTGTGAATTAGCATCTACCGAGCTTCCTAGAAAGAGATTGTGTTACATTCTAGGGATCACACTTATGTGCAGGTCTATGTGAGTGACTGAAAGCAAACGTTTATGTTTGAGTGTGTAGTGGTGGTGTGGTCCTCGCTGAAAGACACACTGGGCTCTTGTCTGTTGGGCAGTGTTGTTGTGTTGTGGTGGAGCTGCCCGCAGCGAGTGTAAATATGAATAGTGTTATTTTAAGGTCAGAGGCAGGTAGCTGATGTTATGTCGCTGGACAGAGAAAAACAGGCAAACAAGAAATATCTCTTCTGTGTCGTGTTTTCAGTTTTGTCTATTAAATTTAAAGGATTTGTTTCTGCAGGTGCTTTTATCTCTGAGAGATTATTATTATTTAATTTAAGTGAACAGATTTTAACTACTTTAAAACTCATCATGCCTTCATTTATTTTTGCTACTTTCATATGCCTTTTATGTGAAGCTTTTGATATTTACCCCAGACTAAAGGCCTGGTCACACCAAGGACGATAACTATAAAGATAACGATAAAGTTATAGTTCTAAAAATCGTTCTCAACATTAAAGAATGGCAGAGTCCACATCACAGCTATAACGATAAAGGCACAGAGAAACGATATCGTTGGAATCACTTTCAGAACGATTTTTTCTAGCTGATGAACGATAAAAACATTGTCAGCCAGTCAGAATCAATCTTGCTATAACGAGTTTGAGAATTTAAAGCGGCAGACGAGCGTGCACTTAGAATAAACCGACGATATCGTCCGCTGGTGTGGACGCTAATATAGTTATCTTTATAGTTATCGTTCTTGGTGTGAACGGGCCTTAAGACTTTAAACTTAAAATATGAAAATTCCAAGCTAAACAAACATAAATAAACAAAACCATGAAATAAACAAACCATAAACAACAAAATATTTATTGTGTGCAAATCATTTATATCCGTTTTTTAAATTATTCTAAAAAAAATTCTCAAATTACAACTGTCCCTCATTCTTTTCCACCATGACAAATGATTTTGCCACAAGTTTTATCAAAAATTATTTTAGGATTATGTTTGAGATGAAGTATGTAATACATATGAAGAAAACAAAGAAAAGTCAAGGTCATTTGTCATGTTATTTCAAAAGTCAAATAAATTAATAATACGGTAAAAAATATTATATTAATTTTAGGTAAATTTTATCAATTTTTATTCTGACAATACTTAAAATATAATTGTCACCACAAAATAATAACAATAAAAACATTTGAAATGAAAATGATTAGTTTCAAAAAAATGTTAGGAAAAGACAAAGTAAAAAAATTAAAAAATATAATTGATTTGTTAAATCAAATGAAAAATGGTGTGTCTGATTGGTCCAGACGCTACAATAACTACCAAGAGTTTGAAGTGTTTTATAAGAATTTATTTTCTAAAGGTCCACAGGGTCAAAAGTGCCTGTAGAAGAAACACCCATTTATGGTTTTTATGGTTTGAAGTTTAACATTTAATATTGACTTGAATTCCTGACCTTTGACTTCAACTTCGGTCTTGTGTTTTTACCTGCTTGTCTTTCTTGCAATTTCATTTTTATTTCTATCTTTCTTTCATTTTCAGGCCGTGTCTCTGGACTGGAAGACGAGTTAAAGCACATAAAGAGTTCTTTATCAAAGGCTGAAGCAGAGAAAAGACAGTTACAGGAGGATCTCACTGCCCTGGAAAAGGTGTGTGTGTGTGTGTTTTAGCAAGAGACTGAATGATTCTCAGCACATGATGTGTGTGGTTATGTCTATTTTTGTGAAAAAACCCTATTAATGTTGTCCCCTTCACCCATAGGAGAAGAGCAAGCAGGAGATCGATCTCTCCTTTAAACTCAAAGCCATTCAGCAGAGTCTGGAGCAGGAGGAGGCAGAGCTTAAAGCCACTAAAGCCAGATTGGCCGACAACAACAAAATCAACCAATCCATCGAGGAGGCCAAGTCTGAGGACCTGAAAAGTAAAATGACACGGCTGACTCTAATTTAAAAACTCTAAAAACATGTATATGTGTACAAATTTCACTACAAATAAAAATAAAATAAAATAGGGGAGTGCAGTTTAGAGTGAGGGGGAAAAAATGGTTACCTAAGGTGCCCATTCATTTACTCTGGGGAAAGTGCCCAATTTCCTCTCTTAAAACAAACCTGGAATGCATATAAAACAGTTGTTCAAAAGAAATTCGAGACATAATTTGAACTCACAACAAAAAACTTGAGAATTTAATCTTTATAGGACATCATAAACTTGCCTGGCAAGATTTACATGATTCTTTTGGAAGTGCCTTACATTTAGCCCTGGATGAAAACAAAATATTTTCCTCATTTCAAAATGACTTTTCCATTTTTTGTGTTCTAGCTGAGTAAATCTTTCCAAAGTATGTAGTACAAGCCTTTGGCTCGTTCAGAGTTTGGTTATGCTGTGTGTGTTTGTGTGACAGATATGGAACATAAGCTGCTGGAAGACCGATCAGCGAAGCAACAGTTGGAAAACAGACTGATGCAGTTGGAGAAGGAAAACTCAGTATTAGACTGTGACTACAAGCAAGCCAAACATGAGCTTCAGGAGCTCCGCTCACTCAAAGAAAAACTCACTGGCGAGGTACACCTATCTGACTGTTCTTCTTGCCTGACTGTAGCTGTCTATCTGTCTGATGTCTGAATTTTAATTGTTTAATTAAATTGTTTTAATTATGTCACACTTTATGCTTTGTAATATGTTTTATATTTGCTCATATTTTCAGCACTTCAGCACTATTTTTGGAACATATTTCTGGACAAAACTTAATTGATAAAAAAAACGGAAACATATTACACACAATTAAAAATGAAAGGCATTTAAAAAATACATATATGCATCACATGGTCTGTGGAGAGTCCAAGAAATAAAATCCAGCCTTGTGTGTGTGTGTGTGTGTGAGACAGATGGAGGTGCTGAATGTGCGTGTGCAGCAGGAGACTCAGAAGAAGACTCTGTTTCAGGCAGATTTCAGTGTACAGAGGCAGGAGATCAGCACACTGCGCTCCTCTGAGAAACAGTTCAAACAAGAGCTCAACCATCTGCTGGATCTCAAACTCAGCCTGGAGAAACAAAATCAGGAACTACGCAGGTGAGTTAGGGTTGCTGATGGATGATATGTACTGTATATTCCAGTGATGTTGTTCTTCTGTGTCATTGTCTTTATACAGTAGTTGTGGAATGCCACTATTCTCATAGAATTAGAATGATTATTAAAACTTATAGTTATCGCTCTTTAACTCACAAAATAAGCATAATAATGCATAGCACACGCATATATTATGCATGCAATAAAAAGGTCTCTTTTCTCTGTTTCCAATCAGGGAGAGAGAAGAAGCTGACAAACAGCTGAAAGAGCTGAAGGACCAGTTGGAGGCAGAGCAGTACTTCACAGTATGTCTGACAGGCTTTAACATATTTTGTCAGTGAATGTGTGGAGGGATGTAGTTGGGTTGGTTTGTGTATCTGTGTCCTCATATTTGTTTTGAAATAAAACGTTTTTCCTTGATTTCAGAAACTTTATAAAACTCAAATTAGAGAGCTGAAGGAGGACAGTGATGAAAAGGCTAAACTCTACAAAGATGCTCTGCAGAGAATAGAGGACCTGCAGGAAGAGAGGTGTGTATTTGCACACAAGTATTTGCTATTGAAACAGGATGGCGTTAAAATGTAGCTTTACGATTGAATAAAATTGAATAATGTAAAATTGGAGTTTCTTGGCTTTTGGTCCTTGTCTATTTGGCTTTGAAGCCATCTATATGCTAGTGTATTCCACATCACAGACAGAGTGCCTCCTAATGGAACATCACAGTTGAGCGATATAGGCACAGCTTTTTCCCAGTAAGGAGAAAGAGCAATATGCATTTTGCACAAGGCTAGATGAAAAGTGATGTAAATAGATATTTGTATAGTTAGTTAAAGATGAAGGAACAGATAATAAGTTGTATGCATGGATTTCTTACAGTACACTGAATTCCTGTTCATATACAAACTGGTTTGTGTATGTTTATATAGGGACTCATTGGCAACCCAGCTAGAGGTGAGCCTGACAAAGGCAGATGCCGAACAGTTGGCGCGCTCCATCGCTGAGGAGCAATACTCAGACCTGGAGAAAGAAAAGATCATGAAGGAGCTGGAGATCAAAGACATGATTGCCAGACACCGGCAGGAACTAAGCGAAAAGGACAGTACCATCAGCTCGGTGAGAATTAGAGCGAGTATAAGAATGTATTTATTTAATAATTATTAATATATAATAAATATGAATTAATCTGTGCTCACAACATAAACATTCATTCATATGAATTAATTACAATTTGTAATCTTTTGTGTTATACCAGCTGGAGGAATCGAACCGCACACTGACTGTGGATGTTGGCAACCTGGCTAATGAGAAAGAAGAGCTCAACAATCAGCTCAAACACCTACAGCATAGTGAGTAGGCTGCTGAATGCCACTTAATAATAATATAATAATATGAATGGATTGATGTTATAATGTTCATATATATGTGCTGTAACATTTATAAATGTGTATACACAGAGCTAGATAAGTCCAGAGAAAAAGAAAAACAGATGAAATCTTTGATCCTGTCCTTTGAGAAGCAGATACAGTCTGAGAGAACCCTCAAGAGTCAGGTGTGTTTGGCTTATTTTAACCAAGAGTTTATAACTACAGTATACATGTACATGTTACACCATTGTTCTGATAGCTTAAAATAGATGTTATCAGCATGTCTCAGGTAAATCTGATCAAATGTTTGTATTGTAGGCTATAAACAAACTGGCTGAGGTTATGAAGAAGACAGATGTCAGGCCGCAGCAAGGCAACAACACTGACATCCGCAGGAAGGAGAAGGAGAACAGACAACTACAGTTGCAGCTCCGCACTGAGAAAGAAAAACTCAACAGCACCATCATTAAATACCAGAAAGAAATCAATGAAATGCAGGCTGTGAGTGACATTACATATATTTAAAAGAAATGTAACTACCAGAAAACCTAGCCACCTTTCTGCATACATATATAAAGCACACATAAAGTGTTTCTCTGTTTGCAGACGTTGGCAGAGGAGTCTCAGGGGCGACTGGAGATGCAGATGGCCCTGGACAGTAAAGACAGTGATATTGAGCGTCTGCGCTGTCAGCTCACTTCTCTCAGCATTCATTCTCTGGACAGCATCAGCAGCACCGGCAACGACCTGGAGGGTGATGACGCTTATCCAGGTATCTATCTATCTATCTATCTATCTATCTATCTATCTGTCTGTCTGTCTGTCTGTCTGTCTGTCTATCTATCTATTCATTTTTTTATATTTTTCCCCCGATTATCCACTGACTCTAGAACACATATAATCAATACGTAACTGCCACTGTTTTTCTCTTTTACCTGTTTTCCATTTCACTCTATCTTTCTTTTTTGTTTACTTCTCCCCCTTTTTTTTAATGTTCCTTTCTTACCCTGGTCACAGTGGCATACTAAATTTATGCATCCTTTTGCTTCTTTTCCTTCATTCTTCGTTCACTCTTTCCCACTCTCACCGTGATGCCGCTGTAGTGCGCATCACACACTCACACACCTCGGAGTCTATGTCCTTCACATACCAACGAAGCTCCAAGTCAGTGTGTATTGATACCCGGCCATGCCGGATCGTTCCTCGGTTCCCCTCCGACTCAGAGGAAGAGGAGGATGAGGAAGTCGAGTGGGGGCAAAGGCCCGCCCTCACATATGAGAAACCTACTGACCAAGAGTCTGCAGGTGACCCTGCATGGAAACAAATCAGCACGCATACTGCCCCTTGCTCTCCTTTACTTTCATTCAGTGTGGAGTTCAAATACTAAACACCTAGACATTTTGGGGCATGAAAGAGCCTATGAAGCCGAAAAATGCTGTCTAGGTAGGCAGCTCACTAGGTCAGTGATTCCCAACTAGGTGTACACATACTGTACTCCAAGCAGGTAATTGGAAATGTTTATATTTTGCTTTGTTAAAACAGGTTTATCCTATAAAAATGGCTTTGTTTAACCTATAAAAATAATGACTTTAAAACACACAAAAATAAACGATTAAAAACTTTTTTAAATTAATTAATTTATTTATTTATTATGTATTATTGTAATTAATGGCTTAACACATTGAGATATTAAAAACTCACATTAATAATTGTGATGCTCGTAGCAGAATATATGTCCTCTACAACAGTTCTGGTCTGATGTTGATGAAGAGGTAACTGCTGATGGGGCTATTGGGGTACATAAGACAAAAAGGTTGGGAACCACTGCATTATGTTTTGAAACACAGCCACACTTTCCAATATGGTGTGATGCTCATTAGATTTTCCATAATTTTGCACATAATCACACTGATCACCATGTGTGTTTTTTGAAACTCCAATAACACTACTAAAACATTTTGATTCCAGGAGACCTCCAGTACTGGTTTGCATTATGCACCTGGGAAAGACGTTTTTGAAGACTTAAAATTGCTTGAAGAAAAATGAATCTGCTTGGGTCATTTTCAGTTTGACAAAACCTGTAAATAATTATTGAATTTGTAAAACACTCTTCTGTTTTTCTTTTACCACAGATTCTAGTCTTGAGGGATGGCTCTCAATGCCTACCAGAAACACCAAACGGTTTGGATGGGAAAAGAAGGTAACGGTTTAGACATACATTCTCACATGTCACAACAAAAAACCCTCTCTGATCATCTGTGCGTGTATCTCTGTGTAAATTGCAGTATGTGGTGGTAAGCAGCAAGAAGATCCTGTTTTATGACTCAGAGCAAGACAGAGAGCAGTCCAGCCCATTCATGATTCTAGACTTGGAGTGAGTTTGAAAACTTATGTAAATTTAAAATGTGTATATTTGAAACGGTGTTATATTAGTATCATTGAGATATTATTATAATTTTTATTAATATTTTTAGTTTATTTTTATTTTTTCTTCAATTTCATTTTTATTTTAGTTAAAGTTTTAGTAATTTTGTGTTTTTGCCATTTTTATTAATTTTTTATAAATATGTCTACAGTTTTTATTACTTTTTATTTCAGTTTTAGTCATTTTAATACATCAAGTTAAACTAAATGAAAATGTGAAAAGTTGCCATGGCAACTAGTTAAAAAAAATGTCTAAGGTTTTTTTTGTTTTATTTTAGTTAAAGTTTATTTTGTTTCAAGTAATGAATTTTAATTTTTAATCGTTTTAGTTTTAACCCTGATTTCAATTGCATATAACATTTGGATTACACAGGCTGAACATAAACTAATAAACTTGTGTGATGCATATTCGTCTGCCATACATAAATGAAACGCATAAGATTTCTGCATATTTGTTTATTTTTTTAATAAACTATTTGCATCTATTAGATTTTTATTTTCAAATTGCTTAGAATCAGCATAAATCTGTTAATTGTGAAAAGAATTAAATTAATTTAATAATAATAAAGAATATGAACGTGATTAAAATATGGCTTAAAATGTGAAACAAATTGGATTTATTGATAAATATATAAACCTGGATGTTGTGTATTTTTAAAGTTTATTCGTTTATGTTATTACTCTGTAATCCAAATGGATGAAAATTTTATATGCTAAAAATCATAATACATACTACATACACCGTCAACATTTAATTAACATTTACTGCTCTGAACAGCATTAGCCAACCCATTTATTTTTCTGCCTTCTTTTTCCCCTCTTAGCAAACTCTTCCATGTGAGACCTGTCACTCAGACAGATGTGTACCGCGCAGACCCCAGAGAAATCCCACGCATCTTCCAGGTAACATGCTTAATTTGTCCCTCCAGGAAATGTTTTATCATTCTTTGAGATTAATCTTACCAAACTTCAGCTTTCTTCTTCTGTTCTGTCTGTAGATATTATATGCCAATGAGGGAGAGAGCAAGAAAGAGGAGCTTGCTATGGAACCCTTATCAGCAGCTGAAAGGTCGTCGTTTATCCCACACAAAGGTCATGAGTTCGTGCTTACGCTTTACCACTTCCCCTCTAGCTGTGAAGCATGTCCAAGGCCTCTGTGGCATGTCTTCAAGCCCCCACCAGCCCTGGAGTGCAGGCGCTGCCGAATCAAATGCCATAAAGACCACATAGATCGCAAAGAAGAGGTCCTAGCTCCTTGCAGAGGTCAGGAGGTCACACTCACAAAGCACTAAAAAATTCTAATTTATATTACTGTCTGTAGCTTGTTATACACATTAGAATTTAGCATTTTTGCTACTGAAATGAAATATTAATTAAAATATAGATGTTATAAATTCCTTTGATTATTTATTAAAACATTTTTTAAATATTAAATTATTTTAAATATGTTATTATAATATAAATAATAATTATTGATATATTACAGCCACATATTCATAAAAAATTCTAATATAATTAATCGTCAGATATATGTAAATGATAAAATTATAATTGTTAAAAAAATTGAATTACTATCAATTTTATTATTATTATTATTATTATTACATTTTATGTATTTATTTATTTACACTACCATTTAAAAGTTTGTGGTCTGCATGTATTTGATAAAAAAAATGTAGTAATATTGTGAAATATCATTACAATTTAAAATAATTCTCTATTTTAATATATTGTCAAATGTATTTTATATCTGTAATAACAAAGCTACATTTTCAGAGGCCGTTACTCCAGTCTTCAGTGTCATTGCTTATTATCAATGCTGAAAACAGTTGGCCTGCTTAATATTTCTGTAAACCATTATTATTTTGTAACCATTATACACTGAACAAAATTATAAACGCAACACTTTTGTTTTTGCCCCCATTTTTCATGAGCTGAACTCAAAGATCTAAGACTTTTTCTATGTACACAAAAGGCCTATTTCTCTCAAATATTGTTTACAAATCTGTCTAAATCTGTGTTAGTGAGCACTTCTCCTTTGCCGAGATAATCCATCCACCTCACAGGTGTGGCATATCAAGATGCTGATTAGACAGCATGATTATTGCACAGGTGTGCCTTAGGTTGGCCACAGTAAAAGGCCACTCTAAAATGTGCAGTTTTATCACACGAAATAGGCCTTTTGTGTACATAGAAAAAGTCTTAGATCTTTGAGTTCAGCTCATGAAAAATGGGGGCAAAAACAAAAGTGTTGCGTTTATAATTTTGTTCAGTGTATATTTTTTTCTTTTCTTTTCTTTTTACATTTACATTTACTTTACATATTCTTTTTAACATTATAAATGTCTTTACTGCCACTTTTTATGAATTTGATGCATCCATACTGACTCCAAATGTTTGTTTGTTTGTTTATTTTAAATATGGACTTTTGAACCTCCATATTGTGTATTTTAGATTGAAACTGACCTGTTTGGTTAATTTTTTTCTCCAGTGAACTATGACATGTCCACGGCGAAAGAGCTACTGCTGCTGGCCAACTCCACAGAAGAGCAGCAGAAATGGGTCAGCCGCTTGCTCAAAAGGGTCCCACGTAAACCTATAGCCCACTCCTCAAGCATAGCTATAGCTTCTCCCCCCTCCGAGGTTGCACCAAGTGGCCTGTCCCCTCAGCCCTCTCCTCACCTGTCAGCCCATTCATCCCCCAGACTTTCACACAGAGGAGCCGTCAAAGTGTATTCCACCCGACAGCAGCCCTCACCTAAGACCAGGTGAGAACCTCTCCACAGATCCATTTCTTACAAAGGAGCTTGGGAATTATGGAGAATTATGTTACATGGAGATACACTGTCATTTGAGGTTGAAATATGATTTTTAAAAGCAGTGGTTCTTAACCAGGAGGTGAGGCCCACTAGGGGGCCTCGGCAAACTTCCAAAAGGGACCGCAGAATATTAAATTATTGTTGAATTATATAAAATGTGTATATATTTAATTCTAATAATAGTTGATATTAATGTTAATTTTAATTATCTTAATTAAACTGCTAAAAAATAAAATTAAGATAGAAAATGAATCATATTTCTTACTTCTCTTAATAATTATTGTTTTTATAGAAGAACATACAGTTCTTGAAACATCTGGAATCGCAAATTGATTTGTGATTAATTTACCTATACTGACACTCACAGTTTCTGTTAATAATATATTATAGTTCTGTTAATATGATCATTTGTAGGGGGCTTGTGTCATTAGTTAGACCACAGTTTTGTGTTAAGGAGGCTGATATTTTATCATTGTTTGACAACACAGCTCTTCCATGAACATTTGAATGCGTAATTCATAACTATTTATACAAAGTCACTTTCTATAATCATAAAAAAATCTTCTTTCCTGTTTCCTACTTGCACATCTGTACTAGCTTGAACTCTTCTGCTCAACTTTTGAAAAATGTGTATTGGAGCATTGCTAATGTGGTTGCTTCTTATATTTGCTCTTTATATGCAAGTCGCTTTAAATACAAGCATTTGTTAAATTAAAAGAAAAAATCACCCAAAAATAAACTTGTATAGACTACTTACAGTAATTTGATGTTTTTTGTACATTTTTGGAGCTTGGAAGTTGGAGTCACTTTGGGAATAAAGTGTCATAAATTCTTAAAAATTCTATATTTGTTTTCTATGAGGAAAAAAAATTACATACAGGTTTGGAACAAAATGAAAGTGAATAAATAATGGCAACTTTTTCATTTTTGGGTGAACTTCTGCTTCAATCAATGTAAATGTAGATGCTCCAGGTCATGGTGCTGTCATATGTTAACCTGGCACAATAAGTTAGATTTGGCTGTGAAGTTGCACAGGTTCTCAGTAGCTTACATTATAATGCTAACCTTTTATAGCCCTGGCCCCATGCTCCGTATCATTCTTCATTGACCTGTTCACCTTTGACCTTTCACCTTCCCCACTTGTGCTTATGTGTGGAGAGTAAGTACACTGCATCGCTGCTTATCGCCCAGGTGTTCTGCTTGCATGTGCTGCCCTGAAACATCACGTTTGGCTGTCTGTTCTGTTCTCTGTATGCATCTAAAACAGCACAGATCTTCTTTGCTTGAGAGTAAATACTAAAAAAAAAACACCCACTAACAATGCAATCTCTCTCTTCTCTCTTTTAATTCCATAATATTGGCATCTATTTCTAACTGAGCTGTGACTTTTTCAACACAGTATCTGATTAAATGTTCCAATAAGAAAAAAATGAATATGAATAAATGAATAGCTGCCAAAAAAAGTTAACTGCAAATACAGAGCTGCATCTGTCATTATCACATCTTTTTAAAACTTAAAGAAAAACCTTATTGCATTTATTTTGCATTGCATAAATTGCATTTATCTGTATACTTTCAGTTAAGCGTGGGTGGCCATAATTTTTTACATTGACTTTGAGGCCGAATGACTCCTCTTTGTTCCAGATTGCTTGAGTTGGGCCTGAAGGACTGGGGTTGGTCTCTTGATGTTGAAATGGATGATGACGATGTATTAGACTTCTGAGGAGTTGAGTTTGTTGGGTAACCACAGTGGTGCCTTAGCATGTATTTGTGTCTGTGTTTATGCTGTGGCTTTAAAGGTGTTTTTTGAAGTATGGCATTAAAAAGCGCATTTTATTCTCACTGTGAGGTACTATAACTAGGGCAGGTTTTGATATTGATATTGTGTTTGATGCACTAATATGAGTGTGCATGCATGTGTGTAAATGTTTGGCTGAATTAAAATATGTCTGGCTTAGTTTGATCGAATAAGGTGGATCTGAAAACTGATGGTGTGGTGGTGATGCTGTTGTGTGTGGTTGAATATAGAATGGGATGTGAAATGACTGCCATATTTGAGTTTTGCATTGACCTGAACCCTCTCTCCTCTCTTTTAATTTCAGTTAACCTTGGTGAAGGTTGGATAGGTGATAATCCATCTGGAAGCAATGAAAGCGGAGAATGTCATAGTGTTCTTTTTGGCAAATGGCAGGACTTCGAAGTGCCAAACTCCACAAGTATAAATGACTGGGGAAAGGGGGGGTGGGGTCTAATATTTAACACAGAACATGCCATAAATCACCTAAAGGGTGTAGTTTCAATTTTAAGTCGTTTTAAGCGTGTTTTATGTCTTCCTAGACTATACAATTCTTCAAAAAACATTTTTAAGTAAAAGCATTTTAAACTTCGGAAGTTATTTTTGGTTTCCTTGCAAGGTTGTCAGTACGTGTGACTGTTTGCCTGAGTGTGTGTTTGAAACAGAATATATACTTCAGCTCTGCAATTACATGATCATCTGAATTTATATACTCAAGTATTATATCTATTTTTGTTAGGAAAAACAGATAAATATTTAGTGACAGATTATATTTTTATCATGCATTATATCAAAGCACACTTTTGAAAAATGCTTTTCAAAGAGCATTACTTAGTTGTTTGCCTGAACTATCTGCTCAAAATATATGCATTATTGAAGACTGATATTACATGATGCAAGGATGCAATCCGTAGCACATTTTAGCATTTTATTAATTGCTGTGACAAAAATTAGATACAACCTGTATCCATAGTGGAACATGAAGACCTCCGGTCCAAACATTTTCTGTATTTTATCATTTTGTCACTGACAAACTGTTGAAACATTGTGAAATTGTTAATAAAAAAGATTTATTTGATGGAAGACCTATGACTCCTTACGTGTGATGATGGGTAACTAAAATGTTGAAATATTAGATTATATTCACTGAGGCACTGTAAAAATTAAGAAAAAATGTGAAAATATTATTTTATGTAATAAGATATGTTGCCATTGTCATTTACAAAGAGTTAAAGAAGCATGCTTTTTGGTGGTTGTAAATGATTCACAAGAATTGATTAATATAATCCAATGTTGCATAAGCATTTAAACCAAATGTTGACCTGGAAAATCCTTGATTGCATGTTTACCAATGTAATATGTGATTTAGGTTATAAAAGCAGAATCAGCTCTGCATGAAAAATGAGTTCAAGACTAGACAGTGTATTCTTATTTCTGTCATAAATATGTACAGCTATTATTTCCTAACACTTGCACTGCTACACAGCTGCTTTGCTTATGTGCAGAGTGTTTCACACCCAGGAAAATGCAGACTTGTCTTCAGATCCGATGAGGTCAGTGTCATTTGTGTCTCTGTTAACTTCAAACAGTTACCCAGCAAGGCCTTCCCGGGTAACACTACAGGCCTCAGTGTCCACTTCAGCAATTTAAGCTCCATAACATCTGATGACCTGAGGATCTTGTCCCATCTGAGGTGACTCATTCTGATCAGAAACCAGCTGCGTCCATTACCTGCGGACCTGCTTTTGGGCCTGTCTAATCTTTATGTGCTTGACCTTACAGGTAGTGTGTGTGTGTGTTTACTTAAAGGGGTCAAATGATGCGATTTCAATTTTTCCTTTCTCTTAGTCATTATAATCAGTAATTATGTCCCCACTGGTTGCAACAAATGCCTCGTTTGTAATGGGTTTTATTGGTTTTGTCTCGTCGGTCCGGGACACATGGAAACCATAGACTGTATGATGGAAACACAGTATGGTAAGGGGCGTAACATTTCTGTCACACGCTTGAGGTATTCATCCAATCACAACACACTTGATAGCTGGCCAATCAGAGCACACCTCGCTTTTTCAGACCGATGAGCTTTGTAAAAATCGACACGTTTCAGAAAGGCGGGGCATAGAGGAGAAACAATAATGTACAGTATGTGGAAAATAATGTGTTTTTTTAACCTTAAACCACATAAACTCATTTCATTACACCAAATACACAAAATAATGTTATTTTTAGCAGCATCATATGACCCCTTTAACTAAAATTAGTTACAGTCCTCAAATTGAATCGACCTGTCTGTGTTTCTGCATCCCATAGAGACGGTCAGTCTGTCTGTGACTTTTCATTAGTAGTAGGGACTCTTTCTGAAGATTACGTCATTACTGTAGTAGGTGGTGACAAATTACTGGTTTTATGAGTATCAGGGATTTGTTCTATCAGGAGCTAAACAAGTGAGTCTTTTTGAGTGAGCTATCCAATCATTCACTAATTCGTTCAAAACCACTGATTCATTCATTAGCAAAACTAGCTTTTACGGCTGAATCTGGCCTTTCATACTACTATTGCTGAAATGATAAGAGTAGTTTTGGTAGTATATTTCATATTCAGTCTCTATGGTGAGTTACTGAATCACTAAATTTGCATTCCTGAATTCACTCAACCTATTTGTTTAAAAAGGCTGACTTATTTAGAAAGTAGTTCACCCAAAAATTAAAATTCTGTCATCATATAATCTATTTCTATACTATGGAAAAAAAAATACTCTGAGAGTCAATGGGGACCAGAAACTGTTTGGTTACCAACATTCTTCAAAATATCATCATCTGTGTTCATCTAAACTCATATAGGTTTGGAACAACCTGAGGGTGAGTAAATGATGACAGAATTTTCATTTTTGGGTGAACTATCACTTTAAAGCCGTTTTCTCAATCTATTCTTTTAAAAACACTGAATCATTCAGGAACAAAACAATTATCTGCTTGATTCATTGGATGATTCTCTCAAACGATTCCTTCAAAACACTGAATCATTCAGGAATAACACCATTGTGTCAAGAAGACGCACAAAGATAGATTTGGCTTTGGCTTCGTTTGACAAGTTTTAGGTTGACAGAGCAAAAATAGTCAAAGTAGTAAGTGCTAATATTTTGTCTAAAAAGCAAGTTACTTAATATTATGTTAAGGATATGTTGCGTAAAAGCAATTTCACATTCCCAGTCGCTGTTTGGATTCGGTCCTAGGCTTCACTCACAAAGCCACAGACAGAACAAGCACTCTTGTACGTATGTGTGTTTGTGTATCGGTTAATAATAGCTTCTACCCTAATAGGTAACAAACTGACAGCTTTACCATCGCAAGTGTTTCATCATTCTCCTCTTGTGGAGCTCACACTCTCAGATAACCTGCTCTCCGAGATAGATGCTGGCTGTCTGTCAGTAAACAGCTCTCTCCAGAGGTTAGATTTGTCATCTAACAAATTCACCTAGCTACCCGTGGCCTTCCTGCAAAGACTGGAGAATCTGGAGAGCTTAGACTTCCAAAATAACCAGCTGGAGGAACTGACTCCTGGAGCTCTGACCTCTCTGACAAAACTTGAGGCTCTGTACCTGGAAAACAACAGACTGAAATCCTTAGATCCATCAGCCTTCATTGGTAATCCAAACCTTCACCAGATATTCTTGTGTGGCAACCGTTTTGAGAGGCTGCCTGCTAGACTTTTCCTTAAGCAGGACAAACTTGTTTTCCTTGACCTCAGAAATAACTACCTGCAAAACCTGACTCCAGGTACTGTGTATTGGATGGACGTTTGTATGCTGTGTTGTCTAGTAATCCATGGCACTGCAACTCCAGTTTGGCATATCTATGGCATTGGCTGCATATTAATGAAAAAAAAAAGACTTTTTCATCATGATAAAATCACTTGTCAAACACCTGAACACATGAAGGGTAGAAACATCACTGAAATTGCTGCTGCAGAGCTTGGGATCATATAATAAATCATATAATAAAAAACAAAATACATATTTTAAAACATACAGTCACAGATGTTTTTGAAACTTCTAAATATTTTATAAACTGGAATCTTAAAAATGTACTTTGCAAAATGATAATGCAATATTTACTATACTTTTGGGGGATATAATTATATCAGAGGTATATCTCTGATATGAAATTCTTATTTCATGATTTGTACATTACTTGGATAACATTGAGAAAAAAAGTTATTTTCTACTACTCCATCAAATTTCATATAGACCTTTAAAGTAAATGTTTCATCATGGAGTAGAAATTAAATTTTATTAAAAAGGTTTATTGTGCATGCATGTCCAATTGAATATTTTCATGTTTAAAGTCGGCATGAAACGGAAGTAGCGATTGTCTTGTTTTCTCTACTGTGACGTCTATCCTAGTGAAACGGCATCTGAAATGAGAGGGCGGGACTTGATTTCGTCCTTCGGGAATTGATTGGATCATTGGAAGTTGGGGCATTGCTAACATCCCGTTGTTTATCCCATCGTTTACCCCTCACATCACTAGAAGATGAGTTGTTTTGAGGGGGAGGGGAGATGAACGTTTTTGATTAAAGATTATGAGGGCACATGAATTAAAAAAAAAAATTATGAAGTGCACGGATAAATGATTTATAATAAACACTACAGTATTCCATTAAAAAATAAGAATTTTTTGATTTTTGATTTCATGCCGACTTTAAGTGAATTTGTGAATTACTCAAATGTGAAAATCTTCTCTATTTACAAATATTTTTGGAAAATAATTCAGTAAAATACTGAGAGTTCCTAATTAGCAGTCCAAATATAATATGTGCTTTTACAGAAAGAAAACCTGATGTTGGTCAGCAGAGGGCACTAAACTCTAATCAAAGTAAGTAGAGGTAGGCCTACATACTATATGTCCTGAGGGAAATGTGGTTTCAGAAAAAGTCATTACGATTTTTAAATGTGTACACCTGTCTTTATAACTGTTCTGTCTGTGATTGCTTTTATTAATGCATTACAAACTGTAATTTTACTTTATCTTTACCTCTCTCTCTCATTTTTGTTTTGTCTATCGATTTTTCTTCCCATTTCTCTCTGTCTCTGATGTAGTGTCCTCAGAAATCCCTAGTGTATCTTAGTAAAATGTGCCTTTGTGCATTGTAGAGATTTATAACTCCTGTGTACAAGGGCCATTTCCAGGGGAGGCTACTTATGGAAATTAAACTTTTTCATGAAGGTTATAAAGAGGATAGAAATGATCAGATCGTGCCCTTGTTCCAACTTCTGCCCACAGTTCCCCTAGAGAGAGACATTATGCTGGGGCTTTCAAAATGTAATTGATATTGCATTTTTATTGGTATGACATCACTGTAAAAGCACTCAAATGTATTTATTCAAGCAGGAAAATAGCATGGTGAGTTATGAATGGGCATGTACAGTTCCCATTAAGAAACCATAACAAATATAGAGAAAAATACTAAATTGATCTGACATGGTTGAAAGGATAAGTTATGGATAATGTAATAAGTTAAGGATAATGTAATGTAATGTTTACACTTTTAAACCTTCAAAAATGCAAACGGATGTGTGTCTGACCCTGTTTTCACCTTCTACATTGCATTAAGGATGTGAAGATTGGTTCAGTGTTCAATGCAGCATAATGAATTTTATAATTCCTCTGAGAGACTGACCATTACCTGAACTGTCTTTAACAATACTTTTCAGGCCACAAATCTCGTGCACTATTATAGCCAGAATAAACCTTTAGATGGTTTAAAGAGCTCACAGAGACTCACACAAAGATGCTTTGTGACCTTGAAGATCTCTGAAATTGACCAATAATGTTTTTAGGCCAATGATCATATATCATTGTTTAGTTGTTACAGTAAACAGTATTTACAATAACCATTAATTTTAAATTGACAGGAGATGTGGGATGTGACATAATATATAATGATAATGATAAAAGTTTGAGTATTCTTTTAGGAGAAATTTATGGTTATTCATTCAAGGCTATTCCACACTACCACTTAATCGATACTAAAAGCATTAATTCTAATGGAATTGTTCAAGATGAATTCCTCTCCATTTGCTTACATGTATGCATTAACAGTAAACTTGTAAAAAAAAAAAAAAATCAAAAGGTTATTTACTGAATTCATGCAGATCCTGACTATGATTTCTCCATAAATCAAGTACTTATATTTCAGAGTTTACTGTAGTTAATATTATATCTGAGTTGTGAATGTGAGTTCTCAGAAGAAGAATCGTCTTTTTATTTCAATGTCGAGTTGTCCTCGCGGGTTGTATACCAGAAACAAACTTACAACTCGTTCAGCGTAGTAACCTACGATTCTGATACGATTCACGAAACATATAACTCTTATGAACTGGTTCTTTTGAACAGTTTAATATTTGAAAGTTTTGAATTAGTCAAAGGAATCCTTCACCTCTGACTCAATTACTGAACTTTTTTTTTAACGATGAAAAATGTCTACATATGTAGGCTATATACTACAGTTCAAAGTTTTGAACTGATGAAAGACATGAAGTCAGATAATTCAAATAAAAGTCTGTTAACTGTCTATTCATCAAAGAATCCTAATTGTTTTTTTTTTTTAAGAATTCTCTTAAGCTACAGTGTCACATGATCCTTCAGAAACAGTGATGTTTCATTTCCACCGTTTCATTTCAACATTGATAAGAAAAAGAAATGTTTTTAATGATTTTTGAAGGATCCTGTGACGCTGAAGCTTAAGAGAAAGCTTTCAAAAAAGGAAACAAAATCTACCAACTCCAAACTATATATATATATATATACACAGTGAAGGCTGAGGTGCATCTGTAGACAAAAAAAAAAAAAACACTGTCTGAAACACTGATCCATTAGTGAAAAAGCTTTAAAAAGGTCATGCTAATTCTTTAAGAACTCTTTGCCAAAAACATTGTGCTCAAAATATTGCCCATATCCTGAGAGAAATATGATCATAAGTCTGCTTTATACCAGTAATTAATTATACAGAGTAATGGACCTGCTCCACTCTGGACCCGGCTTGCTCTGCCACTCATGGCCAATTTCCTTAATTAGGTGTCTGCTGTTAATGTAAGCACAGTATGTGAAATATATCTTCAATAAAATTGTGTCTTTTGTGGGGTCTTGCTCGACTGAAGGGCAGGAATGATGTAGACAGAGTGTGCCGCCATAAGATTTAAGAGCAGGGATTTACCAGGCTTTTCAATCTCAGCTTGTCTGTGCTGTTGTAAGGATGACCTTGCTGTTGTGAGTAGACTATAGTGTGACCGTCACTTCCTGTAATGTCGAGTGAGTCCTACCGGATTGAGATTCCTCACAGCAGCTGAGATGACATGAGGTGGTGAGGAATGGCTCTCTGAGAGCCACGTGTCTTTTTCATGCACTGAGGAGATATTGACTGCTAAACACTGCACAAATAACTTTAGTGGCATAATTTATATATGACTTGATGCCATCTGTCAACAGAAAGTTAAGTGTTTTACCATCCAGTTTATTTATATTCTCCTTCATGCTCTCATTTTTATCCTCATTTAGCAAACAGGGTGGCATAGCAGCATAGTTGAGTACCGTGAGTTTTTAATGTGGTTGTGGCGCATGGCCATCTACCCAATAACCAGCACTTAACGCTCTCAACATAATGAATTTTTTCATTGATTTCAGTCAGAGGTTGCTGTTTGCTAAGTCCACGCTGGTCTGGATGTTTTAAGTGCTTATTTCACTTTTAAAAAAAAACATGTATTATTTATTAAACATTTACATGTTGCTAAGGCCAAAGCACATTCAAATATTGTTTGAAAATATTTTAAATTTGAAAGTATATCTTTTTGATATCAATTTTTAGAGTGTTAGATGTATAAACCTGAACAGAAACATTTTCATTTCAATTCAGATTTATTCCTATAGCACTTTTCACAATAAACAGTTAATATGTTAACTTTGACTGCTCTACAAAAACACTTTATGTAAAAGCCTTTTTCGTTTCTCTCAGATTTTCTGCTGACGTCCTACCACTCTTTTGTGACCCCTCAGTCCCCCTATTTTTAAAGCCCCTGATTTAAACAACAAAGATTAAACCCATAAAAGGTGAATAGGCCTATTATTTTTTGCTTTTCAGACTTTTCTCTCTCATTTTCTTTCCTTATCTTCCCACCATCAGTAAAGGTCAGTTTTGATCACTGTGATTATTCTTCTCTAGATTTAACCACAGTACTGAAGTGTGGCGAGCGCTTATGTAAATTCCTTTTGTGAAGAAATAGCTTTATTCTAAAAGAAAAAGGGGGGCTTCTACAGTACTTTTAAGTATCAATTGTGCACATGTGCTTTTTCTCCATTTTCTCCTCTGAAAATTACTCTTGATGTGAAGGAAGATCTCTTTCGTCCTGTCATTCATTTAAATCACAGCACCTGCTTTTGCCTATTGGTACTTTCTGCAAGTTTAAACAGTCATATTTATTTTCATTAGATTCCAGTTATTCACATTCTATCCACCTCAGCACACGGTTTCACATAAGATTTCATATACTATGGAAAATTATTAGCTCACACCTGTTTGTCTCTTGAAATGTAATGCTTATACTCCCACAAGGTCAAGCAGTGACCTCTGAAAAACAGACAATTTGTAAGAAACTGGCAACGTAGCTTGTGTGCAATGGCTGATTTTACCTCCTAGAACTCCTAGAGGGGAAACTTATATTTAGAAGCTGAAAAGCAGTAGGCTTTGTGATTCCGAAATGTGTCTGATGTGGAGGGGGGCTGACTATGTTCTCTGGTTACAATGTAGTGTGTGTAACTCAATACTGATCCATGTGCAATTCAGATTTTGGACGCCGTCAGCTGCATGGAGCATGTGCTTCCCTCTTAGCTGGACAACAACATGATGGTGTGAGAGTTATAGAGGTGCATTTTGCTGTTATTTATGTTGTAGACACTGATATGTGGCCTGTATTCCCTATTTTAGCCGTACTGTGTTGTGTGATTCTGATTTAGCTGTGCTGGTGGGGTCAGTGATTACTGGCTATTAGCACCGGCTGCTCTTTTGTCCACCCACATGCCAGATCTAAGCCATAAGTGTCCAGCCATCAGTAGACCTACACACACAAACACAAAGATCTTTCCATGTGGGCACAAACACATTCATTGCATTAATTCACTCAGACAGAATGAATAACACCCACACACAAACACACCCACATCCATGTCCATCCATGTCTTTCAGCAGCCAACTAATGAATGTCTCACACCCGAGGGACGCTCAAAGCACTGCGGCAAAATTCAAACCCTCAATACATCATTCAAACTCCCACAGAGGGGGATGGTGGTTCACATTGTTGTTTAATGGGCAGGTGAGATAAAAAATTAAAAAAAACTAGGGAGAGAAAAAGTACAGGTAAATGTGTACAGGACAAGATCAGAGTGAACTGTTTAAATAATCTGATGTATCTGAAGCACCAAATTGTAATCGCTACAAGGTTTTAGACATCAACTGGCATATCATAGCATGCACATTCAGTCACCAGAGCAAAAACACACATATTGTTTGCTGGTTTTGTTTTACAGTTTAGAACTACTGCTATTGCTCAATCTACATAGTAATAATAATAATAAATTAAACAATCAGTTGCTGTTGTTTAATGCCAAATGGCTACAGAAAGGAGAGAGGAGAAATGTTTAATGTGGAAAGAAAAGTAAAACAGACAAACAGTCACATTATTTTGAAGATCATTGAAAAATATATGATGTTACAAAACTGTATACAAATTAGGTTGTGATTGAGAGTACTCTAATTCCATTATAAAGTCAAGTGATTTTTCTTCCTTCAGGCTTGTTCAGTGAAGAGACCAGTCAGATATTCTCATTACTGTAAAATGTCTTCAGAGACAATGAGTCTTGAAGCCTTTGATGTGTGTAAAATTTAAATGATTGATTTCAAATTATTTTGTTTTGAATAAATTTTACTTACAATTATGATCAACCCTTTTAAATTTACTTCTCTATTGCTTTACTTTAATGTTCCTTGATAAATTGTTGTTCTGAGTTGCATTGACCCTAGTAACCCATTTTATTTAAATATTTTTCTGAAAAGAGACTTGGGGGTGTATAAACTTTATATACTTATAGTTACTATGTAGGCATATTAAAAAAGGTGATTAAAACAAGAGACATTTTATATGTTAAAAGCTTCAATTTTGATTACTGACATGAAAAGATTTATTGACTGTTGAGCAGGGGATTAGAGTTACATCAACTGCATATTTAAATAGATAGATAGATAGATAGATGTTCTTAGTTGTTCTTGCATTTATGGGCAGGTTGACCTTTGGACACATTTGCTGTATCACCAAGTAACGGGATATACGTGTCACTCTGTGACGCGCTCACACTCTCAGCAGCGCTATCCCAGACTGACCTGCTGCCAGCCGAAGCCGTTCCTTCAGCCTCCGGGCACTCCTGCTCTTCCTCTTTCGCGCGTAACGCCATGAGTTCGATCTCATGCTTGGCAGCGGTTTCAATCACACGCTGCTTACTGTAAACAATGACGAAGTTGTTAATAATCGGATGGATTGGCAACGCGATAGCTATTACGCCACACAGAAAACTGACAGCGGCGTTGCACCTGCCCAGCGTTGTTTTAGGATAGATATCCCCATAACCCACAGTGGTCATAGTAATGATAGCCCACCAGAAGGACTGTGGGATGCTGGTGAACATGGTCTCAGGGTGGCTCTGCTCCAATGTGTACCCCAGTGCAGAGAACAAGAAAATCCCCACGCTCATGTACATGAGCAGCAGACCCAGCTCTTTCAAGCTGCTTTTGAGCGCGAATGTAAGAGTTTGCAGACCTGATGAGTGGCGCGCGAGTTTAAAGATGCGCGCAATGCGCATGATGCGTAACGCTTGCACTGCCTGCTGGACGTTAGCGAGCTCCATCACAGCAGTGCCCAAATGCGTTAGAATCAGCAATACGTAAAAAGGCATGATAGCTAGAAAGTCTATTATATTCATGAAGGAAAACGCAAAGCGCAATTGGTTCGAAGAGAACAAGAAACGCAAAACGTATTCCACTGTGAACCAGATGATACAAGCCGTCTCGATGGACACAAGGGTCGGGTGTTCCACGAGGTTACCCTCGGCATCTTCCACTTGGAGCTCCGGGATGGTGCCCACACACATGACCACAGAGGAGAGCAGGATGAACGCGAACGACACTACTGCAATTACGCGCGCGGCTAAAGATGACTCGGGTTTCTCCATGAGATTCCACAGGAACGCTTGGCACCTCTGACCTCTAGTGACCGTCGCATCATCCTCTAGGTCGTCCAGGATGGTCTTGACCTTCTCTGCTATTTCCGCCAGCTCGGTTTGCACCTCATTTAAACTACTTATACAGCATTCGTCCAGATACTCCGCGTCGATCCCCCAATAGTCCATCTCTCTCGTGAAGCGCATGGGACAGATTCCTCGCTTCATATGAATCTTTCCGTAGCAATACAGCTCTAGGATGCATTTGAACGCCTCTGGGTCTCTGTCGAAGTAAAACTCTTGCTTTGAGTCGTCATAGTCATCACAGAGCGCGCAGAGATCTTCTTGTGTGGAATCCGTGGCTCGGTTCACCAGTTCCGCCAAACGTGTCTCGGGATATCGGTTCAGCACGTCCCCGTAGAGAATGTGCTTGACACCACCGATATTCACAGCAATCTCCGTTTCCTCACTCGCCTCTGAGCCGTTACAGTCTGCGTAACGAGTCCTCGGGAACTCCCACATGTCAACTGATACAACCCAGATTTTTAAACAAAAACAAAATAATAATCATTTTTAATCTAGAGGACCATATAGGTTATAAAAAGCAACATGCCCATGACTAGTAGCTAGATAAATATAATAGGAGAGACCGGGGCTAGAAACTGCCACATATTTTCAGACTGTGATTTTTTATTTTTATTTTTGAAAATCTGCTTCCATCTTTTTTGCCGAAAAAAGAGGAAGTTCCTTGAACATATGCAGACCTTTTATGACAACATTTGCCACCAGAAGGGCACAATGGAGTAAGTTGTCACAATGAAAACTGCTAGTGTAAATTCTGGGGAAACAAAAATGTAAAAGGATACTTTATATTAGATCATTGTTTGGACAAAAATATTTTAAGAAATATGTTGTGTAAATTTATAACATTTAAAATGTATGTGACAACCCGATATGACATGTGAAAATAGCCTACTTTTTCCTGAGAGCAGATTATACAGACCAGATATTAACATTTTAATAAAAAAAATAATTTAAAGAGGGTTTTGATTTTGGCACCAACATACAAACCACTGCAAGGACTAGTTACTGAGATACAGCCCGTGACAACTTCCCCATGTGACAACTAGGCTATAGTCCCGGTTTCCCCTTTTCTATTTGTACATTAGCAAGAAAGAGGACAAAACTCGTTTTGCTTACTTTAAAATGAAATACGTTTTATTAAAAATACTGAAATATATTTTTTACTTAAGGATTCAATACATTATTCAAATATATTTAAAACATTAAGTCGTGTTCGCATTAATAAAGTGGATCGCTCCACGTTAATGTTCTAATGTTAATGGTCAATTGTGATTAAAAAAAAAACTTACATATGTTTGGATCAAAACCTGAGAAGAAAGTCTTAAAAAGCTTCTGACTTCAGCTGCATGATGTCCGTGTGTAGAGCAGAACAAATCCTAAAGAGCGCAACATGAGTAAAGACGGGTGACAGGAACAGAACTAAGGTGTGTGTGATACTAGTCAAAACTGAATAGTTGATATCTCAAAGACGGATCCCCATAGAAGTCAATGGCAAAAATTAAATTTTAATGGAAAAGATACTAGTATCTAAAAAATAGGTACTAGTACCATGAAAATAGATACTAGTACGGCTTATAGATTAAATGTTACAACGGCTTTCCATAGTGTGTGTGCGTGCGCGTAGGGATGGAGCAGGCGTGATGGGAGGGGTGGAGAGCCATAATTTATGTTTTCGGATTGAAGGACCAGGAACAGGCTGCAACTCGTGCAGTCATAAAACATATAGGCTACTCTCTTATCGTGGTTATAATTGATAGGGGTGCATTTAAAAATATACACTTACGACATCTCATGGTTCTTACAATTTCTTAAACTTTTTTTTTACACGCGTACAGTTTTTATATTATTTTAATTAGAGAAATGTTTCGAATGTTAAATTCGACCAAACATAAGCTTTTCTTGTGTAAAACACTGCTTTTTCCACTCAGTACAAATAAATGCACACTAGAAAGCACTTTAGTAAGTTATGTTGAAATATCTCGCTCTAGTGTTGAAAAGTGGAAACTGCAAGGCAACAAGTTATGCCACAAGATAAAACTGTAAATACCCCGACTCGCTTTTGCAGTCCACAAGCTACTTGTATGTTTATCAGTCAATTTTTCATACAGATATTTTCTAACTATTTGAAGTGTCGACAATGTTTATTTCAACCTAATAACGTCAACATAAAATTCCAAGCAGTGTTGAAATATTATTTTTTTAGTCATACGGATTACAAATAGAGATAGCTAGATAGATGTAGTAGCCTACGAACGAACGAACGAACGCTGTTCAAGATGTTCATATTGATTGTTTTATTTCCAAAGTAGTTTATTATTTTGAAATTGATGAACCACTCTCTAGTTGTTCTTGCATTTTGTAGACAGTTGGTCTTTGGACACAGTGGCCGTATCAATAGTACGGAATATACCTGTCACTTTGTTGCGCAGTCGCACCAGTACTATCCCACACCGAGCTGCAGTCAACCGAAGCCTGTGATGGCATTTTTGCAGCCTCCGGACACTCCTGCTCTTCCTCTTTCGCGCGTAACGCCATGAGTTCGATCTCATGCTTCGCAGTGGTTTCAAGCACACGCTGCTTACTGTAAACAATGACGAAGTTGTTAATGATCAGGTGAACTGGTAACGCGATAGCTACGATGCCACACAGGACACTTGCTGCGGCGTTACACCTGCCCAGCGTTGTTTTAGGATAGATGTCTCCATAACCCACAGTGCTCATGACAGTGATAGCCCACCAGAAAGACTGTGGGATGCTGGTGAACATGGTCTCCGGGTGACTCTGCTCCACTGTGTACCCCAGTGCAGAGAACAAGAAAATCCCCACACTCATGCACGTGAACATCAGGATCAGCTCTTTCAAGCTGATTTTTAGTGCTACGGCGAGAGTTTGCAGACCTGATGAGTTGCGTGCGAGTTTGAAAATGCGCGCAATGCGCAAAATGCGCAACGCCTGCACTGCCTGTTGCACATTGGCCAGCTCCATTTGAGCAGCACCCAAAATCAACACTACGTAGAACGGCATGATAGCTAGAAAGTCTACTATATTCATGAAGGAAAACACAAAGCGCAGTTTGTTCGAAGAGGACACGAGGCGCAAAACGTATTCCACTGTGAACCAGATGATACAAGCCGTATCGATGGACTCAAGGGTCGTGTGTTCCACGAGGTTACCCTTGGCATCTTTCACTTGGAGCTCCGGGATGGTGCCCACACACATGACCACAGAGGAGAGCAGGATGAACGCGAACGACACTACTGCAATTACGCGCGCGGCTAAAGATGACTCGGGTTTCTCCATGAGATTCCACAGGAACGCTTGGCACCTCTGACCTCTAGTGACCGTCGCATCATCCTCTAGGTCGTCCAGGATGGTCTTGACCTTCTCTGCTATTTCCGCCAGCTCGGTTTGCACCTCATTTAAACTACATATACAGCATTCGTCCAGATACTCCGCGTCGATCCCCCAATAGTCCATCTCTCTCGTGAAGCGCATGGGACAGATTCCTCGCTTCATATGAATCTTTCCGTAGCAATACAGCTCTAGGATGCATTTGAAGGCCTCTGGGTCTCTGTCGAAGTAAAACTCTTGCTTTGAGTCGTCATAGTCATCACAGAGCGCGCAGAGATCATCTTGTGTGGAACCCGTGGCTCGGTTCACCAGCTCCGCCAAACGCGTCTCGGGATATCGGTTCAGCACGTCCCCGTAGAGAATGTGCTTGACACCACCGATATTCACAGCAATCTCCGTCTCCTCACTCGCCTCTGAGCCGTTACAGTCTGCGTAACGAGTCCTCGGGAACTCCCACATTTTAACTGCTAATAGAAAGTGAAAATAATAATAATATATATACATATTTTTTTTAATATTAAAAAAATCCCATGACCAATAATAAAACAACAACAACAACATGAAAACTATTATGAAATACAAAATAATTCTTGAGGCAAAAATGTAAAATAACATAGAGCTTTGGGCAAAACAATAATTAATAAACTAGATGTAGGCTATAAATATATAATATTAAAAAATCATGTGACATCTTGCTCAACATGACATTAATGAATGCTTTTGTCCTGAAAGCAAGTTCCGTAACTTTTTAGTTAAAATCGACTTTTGCTACCTTGGTTTTACTGTGTTTACACAACAGCTATAGCACCCCTCAATAATAAACGGTCAGCTGAGATAAAACTTACTTATGTTTGGACTGCAGTCTGTGAAGAAAGTTTCAAAAAGCGTGTTCTTTATCATGCCACTGAGCTGCTTTTCCATAGTTCTGTGTAAATATGCGCTAAACGGACGTCTTTGACCGTTGCACTCGCGTCTTTTGAAGTCCAATTTAAAAAACAAAAACAAATACCAAAAAAAACGCGTCTGGAGACTTTGCGTTTCCCCCCAATCCATTACCCATTCCCATCTCACTCAGTCATATAAAACATAGGGTAAGATGGGAAGATGGGGGAAATTCCTTATGATGTCTTTTTTACACTCATACGTATTTATAATTATACTGCGAATTATAAATATGAATAAGTGCAAAAATAGTTAACTAGAATTTATTACATTTATGCTTGTCGCTTGTGTCAAGAACAGTTATTACAATGAATTATTACAACCATACGTTTCCATTGAACGCCGAAATATCCCCATCTAGTGTTGAAAAGTGAAAACTGCAGTGCAGTGTCACTTGATTAAACTGCCAGACTTTTTTGCAATCCATGCACTGCTTACATGCTCAGCAATTAATGTTTAAAAAAGTATTCAGATTCTTGTGTTGAAAATGGTTTATTTCTATCCCCATAACTTAACTTGAGCTTGACATTTTCAATTGTAGTGTTGAAATGCATATTTTTCAACATATAGATTACAAATACAGATTTTTAAATGATTTTATTTTTCTGAAGTATATCACATGGGGAACTGCCTCATCCTGGTGGGCTGCATCTCCGGCTCAGCACTGGCGTATCAGGAGAAGTCAAGTTAGATGATTTGCGAATAACAGCAAAACTGAACCTTAACATCACGTGACACCCTCATACAGTCACCTTGGAGGTTGTATAAAGATGCAGCAGCTGTCTGAGCTCAGTATTCTGTTGTTGTACATTCTGTGTTTCCACCAGAAGCTCAGCCCTTTCAGTCAGTACAGTACTAAGGATAAAACATCACTGTTAATAATATAGTCCAAATCAAGGTTTTAATTTGGGTGCAGTATGGTATAATCATGGACTACAAAAATGTACACTTACTGGTACTTGTTGAGAGCTGTATCTAGAGCACTCTTGGATGACATTAGCAATGCTTTCCCAGTACGCTGCATCTTCCGAGTCATCTCTCATATCCAACCCCAAAACACTGCTCTTCTGTGAGGCCTGAACATCACTGGACATAATAACAAATAGTTGATTTTAGGAAATATGTGTGACAGCAGAAGCGTCTTGGTTTGAAATGCAAGCGCACTGACTGCGGTCTGCAGTATTGAGCAGTAAAATCTTTCAGAGCCACTAGTAGGTCATTATGATGGATAAAGTCAGAGTTGTTGGTTGTCTCCTCTTCCTAACAAAAACACAAAAGAGAAATGCAACATATTTAGTTTTGTTTCCAGAGTGGCATAGTGAGATGCTGAGCTGTGATGGGATCCACTTTTACCTGCATCTGTTCCCTCTGCTCTCGGCCATGTTGTCTGTAATTCATTAAGAACTCAACCATTTTATACACATCCTTCTCACTCTCAATCCCTATTGCCTGTGAGCATTAAAGAAAGAAGAAATCAAATTAGACATCAGTCTTTTTAGTTTTTCAGTGGTTCTCAAACTTTTTGACACCATTGCTCCCCTTCGTACAAGATAATATTTGAAGGACCTGCTATCTAAGCTAATATGTACCTCTAATACTTCTGCTGAAATAAAAAATAAACTGAAAAATAACATGTCATACTTTACATCTTTATTTTAGTGTTTCTTTAGCATTTTAATTATGTCAACACAACTAAATTTAAATAATTGAAAGACATATTGGGGGAATGTTGCTCCCGGCCCCCTTGTTGAGAACCACAGGTCTAATTGTACTTACTGAGAAAATGGCATCTAGCTTTATAAGGGACTGATCATTCTTCTCCAGATGAGACACCAGCTTCAGCAGTTTACTCTCTACGAGAAAACCCTGAGAAAGAGAAAATCAGCCTCTGATTTTGAAATGAAAAATACAATTGCTTTAAACTATTTACAGGTTTTCTGCAGGTTTTATGAGGGGAAACGACTTTTTAAGACCAAGTAAAGACAATCTAAGGAATAAATGGAAGGGAATGCAAAATGTCAGTATGTTCTCTTAATGTAAATGTATAGGCAGCACACAATGGGTTGTATTAGTTGAAAATACAGCTTCCAACCACTCTCCATTACTGTTTAAGTAATTTTACAAAAATAGCTGAAATCTTGAATACCTCTGCTCCCAACCACTAGAAATAACTTTTACTGTACTTTCTGATCACACTGCAAAAAAGTGGCATTTACTTAAAAATGTTAATGTGTCTTTAAAATGTAAAAGTGAAGTACATTTACTTGTAAAGCAAAATGACATAAGTTTTTAAATGAAGTGAGTTCATGATTAAATCAAGAAAAAGGGAAAACAAGTTTCCATTCCCCATTCACAGATATTTGTTTTTGTTTTAAGCATAAACTTGATTTTGTTCAATCTAAAACAACATTGGACTGCACTGACTTTCATAATATGGACAAAATAGTTTAAACATGGTAAAATATCTTCTTTTGAGTTCCACAGAAGAAAGTCATAAAGGTTTGGAACAACATGAGGGTAAGTAAATCCCTTTAAGGCCATAATAAGATACTTTATAATGATTTTAGCAAATGGCTGCAATATAACAAAGAGTGTAAAATTTAAGGGGGTCTGAATACTTTCCGTACCCACTGTATATACAGTATATTAACATAATTGAAGCATCATTTCAAGAAGTTTCATTTTTCAAAATTGCAATCAGTCAAAAGTATCCCTAACTGATGAATCACACAGCCACAATCACACACTCACTAATTCGTCACACAGCAGCTCCAGAATTCTCTTCACTGTTCTCCTGTTCACTCCACTACCAGTGTCGTCCAGACCCTCAGATTCCTCCACTAAATCTCCTCTTGTTTCTTCTTGCAGGGTATCTGCAGCTGCCTGTGAGGCCGTCCTGTGGGTCTTATGTTCGATCGGGCCGGAGCGCTCCATGAAGGGGAGCGGAGGAGACACCCAAGCCAGACCCAGCTGCTGCTCGTGAATGATTCTGTCTGTCTCCAGCACCCTGTGTGCCAAGGCCTTTACCTCATCTTCACTTATCAACCATAACTTCTCAAAACGCTCAGCATCGAGCGCTGCAAAGTGTCTGTGCAAAAACACAAAAACAAGGTTTGTCCAGGGACTGTCTGAATGTCTTAAGATCATGAGGTAAGTAAGTGCACTCACCTTGCTTTCTTCTGCATGTCCTTGTACTGTTGTCTGATGCGTGTGTAGTCATTTCTCAGTGATTGTTCCTCTGCTTTCGACTGCTTCTCCTGATTGGCGCATTTAGACTTTAGGTTGTTGAGAACATCTTGCATTCTGAAAAAATTCAGGTCAGTTCTGAATTTAAACTCACCAGTATTCATGACTGTTTTCCTGCAGTGGGGTGAGATTACTAATGATAACTGTATCAGCTGAAAGGCAGTGACTCTTGCTGCATTAAAATTATTGAACAAGAATGTAATGCATTAAAATAGCTTAAAACTAAAAAAGACAGATATCTTGGGTTTTACTATACTAAGTAGAATATCTTTACTAAGATTAGTTTGGAAATGTACTGCCATACACAAGTGTTTTGGTTGGTAAGATTTTTTTAATGTTTTTGAAAGAAGTCTCTTATGCGCACCCAGGCTCCATTTATTGAATCAAAAATACAGTAAAACTGTAATATTGTGAAATATTATTAAAATTTAAAATGACTGTTTTCTATTTTAATATATTTAAAAACGTCATTTATTTCTGTGATGGCAACGCTGAATTTTCAGCAGCCATTACTCCAGCCTTCAGTGCCATATGATCCTTCAGAAATAATTTTAATATGGTGCTTTGGTTATTAAGAAACATTTGTATTATTATCAATGTTGAAAACAGTACTTTTGATTAAATACAAGTATTAATGTCTTCCTGACATCAAACTTTTAACAGCAGTGTACCAAGATTAATCTGAAAAAGTTATGATACCTTATAATTTTCCTCTTCAAATGGGATTTTAAGATGGCGTTCTCTTCCTCTCTTTTCTTTAGCACCTCATATTTGTAATCAAGTTTTTCTTCATTCAGATGGCAGTTGAACTTCACCTCTTGTAACTTCTTTCTTAAATTCTGCACACACAGACAGACACAAAGGCAGATGTTTATTTGTATCTAATATAGCATTACTGTCTCTAGCATATAGTTACATGTACATACAGTTAATTAAGTCCATATCAAATTCACCTGTACTTCTGTATCCATTCTGATTTTGTCTGTGTTGTATTCTTCAGCTTTCCAAACCCTCAGCTTCTGCAGCAAGTCCTCGTGCTCCTCCAGGAGACTTAAACCCTGCATCATGTTCCTGAGCTGCAGAAAAAGATGCATCTGTTGTCAAAGTGGTTTCAGTCAAAGGTATTCACATTCAAATCGGTTTCAATCCAATGTGTGTCTTAATCCATGTGTGTGTTACTTTTTTAAGTATTGTACCTCTTTCTTGCTTCGTTCTTTCATCTGATGCCCCCATTTCTTCCTGTGTTTGGTTAGCAACGTTCTCCTCTCATCAAATGAGTTCTTTAATGTCCACAGAAAATAAATGGTATATGACAGAAAATAGTGTGCATTCATAGACATGCCATTATATATGGTGTAATTGTTCATTCCTTATTAAACCAAACATATCAAAACAATATTATGAGGGTGGAATGATAATTTGTATTTGGACTCCAGCCTGCAGGGGGCAGTACAACACCTCAATCTGCTGCAGGTCCTCTCGGTATGACTTTTTCAGACTTGAGATCTGTTCTTCCATCCTGTCAATAAGCAGGTCTATGTCTTTAGCCTGTTTTTTCAGGTCCTTCACATAGTGATCATCACTTGCCTTTAGCTCCTATACAAAAAAAAAAAAACGCTCCTATTAACTCTTGAATTGCAGTCTATATAGTTTTGCATGCATGCAGTTGCAGACTGAAGTTCACCCGCTGTAGCTCACTGATCAGTTTATTCTTGTCCGCTAAAATCTGTTCACAGAGTTGTTGCTGGCTGTTTAGAGCATCTCTTAGATCTAGTGGGGTCTGTTTCATTTTAGCATCCGTCCATTTGCGAGTGATCTCCCCAAACTTTTCCTGGCTGGACTTGGCCTCATTTTCCAGATTTTCTCTCCTTATAGGATCAAATGACACATTTTTAGTGTGAATACAAACTTTACAGAGGTACAATTTCAAAGACTTATAGTGACAGAGGGAGACTAAGTGTTTCATTGCATGTACCTCAGTCGACATGCCTCCTCTAGCTCTGTTCTCCTGTCAGACTCTCTGGAATCTACAGCTACCTGAATGTTGGTCACCAACTCTAGACCATCAGTTTGCAATTTTGCCATGTGCTGCAAAAAGAGCAGAGGAAAGTGTCCTGAAAACTTGATCTACCTTACACATTGTGCACAATATTCAATACTACAGAATTTAAAACTACAATATTTGCTTGTGTAATATTTCTTATCATAATATAATATAATATAATATAAAGGAATAAAAGCAAGATGCTAGCTATATTTAAATGCAGACGACTGACCCTTTTACTTTTCTCCACTTCCTTCTGACTTTTCCGTGTTTCTTCTTGAATATCCTCCTTTCCCTTGGAATCTTCGCCAAGATCTTGACTGCAAAAAATACAATTTGTAAGCATTTCATGGCACGTATAAAATCTCCAGAATAAGTTACTTAAAGATCTGAGAATGACACGTTTGTTGCTAACTAATGAAACAAGGTGCTCGGCTAATGTAACGTTACTCGAGATGCATGTTTACCGTGTTTTGGCCTCATTTCGTGCGGCTATGCGGAGGCGACGCGCTGTAATTCTCTCCGCTTGGTTTTTAGACTCAACAGATGGTCCAGGTTCGTCTGCCTCTTCCCCTGCAAAGGGTTCGGGTTGATTCATTTTCAGTTCGTTAATAAGCACGAGTCCAAGAAATATAACACAGTGCGATGAATGGTAGAGTATTGTTTACAATACCGTTGCTATGATACTGCGCGAGTGGCCGAAAGTTGGTTCTGCAACCACTCTGATATGTAACGTAGAGCAGTGTTTCCCAACACCTTCCCCTGGGGTGCTGTCTGTCGAGAGCAGGGGTGCCGTGTAAAAAAAAATCTAAAAATTTATTGTTTATTTGGTTGTTGTTGGTCTGACAAAGACACTGATTGTACCTGCTGTGTTGATTGTTTCTTAAAATCTCAGCTTTCCAAAGATATATGACACGTTTAACTTTTTTTCTTTTTGCGTGTGTGTTTTTACAAAGTTAACCCTCGAAGTATGTAGTGTGCCGCGGGCGGCACACTGGATGGCTAACAAATATCTGTATGACATTATATTCTGCAGTTCTTCCCTGTTGTACCGAATATCTATACTTTTCAAATTATCATATCTAAGTTAGAAATTCAAATATTGTGACAAAATTAATTTTGTAGGGTGCCACAAGTTTGTTAAAATTTCCAAAGGGTGCTGCAACTAAAAAAAGGTTGGGAAACACTGACGTAGAGAATACCATAGATCAGCAACTGCCAAACATTTAGAATTAATTGACCATTAAAATTATATTTGATTTATGAATTAATTAATATAAACATTTTGAATATATGTACATTTTTAAATATATTCTATTTTTAAATTCATTATGTACATACGTGTGTGTGTGTGTGTGTATATATATATATATATATATAGAGAGAGAGAGAGAGACAGAGAGAGATAAATAAATATTTACAGATATATGTTTGAAGTTTTATTAAATATGTTTAAATGAAGTTTGGCAAATATATTTGATGTATTTTTAATGTTTAAAAAATATTTTGGATAGAAAAATATTTATATATTTATATATATTTATGCCAAACTAAAAATATAAATATTTTTGTCATATGGGGAAAACAAGAACAAACAGTAAGAATTGCAGGGCCATAACTCACGAAAAAAGTACTACATGTCAGCAACGTCTTACCAGCAACTGTTTTTTTTAGCAGCAGTGATGTTTGTGTAACAAGCTGAATGTGGCGATAATTTAAGAAAGCTGTCTTTATGGCTTTCTCTCTGTCTCTCTTTTGATCGCAATCTCTGATTCCTGATAACTTTTGCTGATCTAGCTTGTGTCTAGCTTTATTTGTGCCCTCGACATCAGATTAAAAGACAATGCAACAGACTGTAACCTGATGTGACTCTCTATTTACAGCCACACATTCAATTCTCTTGCTCTCCAAATGAGCATTTTGCACATCCATTACAATAGAAATCTGTTTTATCAGATTGATCAGGGACTTTTTTTAGTATTAAATTGAGAGGACCGCAGACTGGCAGTGTACGGGATAAGCAGTCACACAGTCTGGGGCTAAAGTACTTGTGTTGGCATGCTAATCACCTTAGTGATTATAGTGGCTTAACGTTTAGCAAGGCGCACTTTTACTTTGCTTGACTGATCATTAGGCATTATGAGCAGAAGATACTGTACATCAATCAACCATAGTTCTCCTGTCTTTAGGTGTAACGGGCATTTATGTGTGTGCATCCATGCATGTTTTTAAGGATGTGTTTCACTTTAATAAAGGGGATTGCCAACTAGAAGATAACAGAATGACTTTTAGATCAGTGGTTTCACAACCCAATAATGGGTTGCAGGTCTGTCACAGGCAGTGGAGATAAACGACACTGAATACAAATAATACAATGCAACTATAAATCATGCATAATTTGAGGGGAGGAGAAAATGCTTTTCACATCTTAGTTGTTGTTGATGATAACAAAGGCAGCTGATTCATCCAATCAAACTTTACCGTATTTTTGGCATAAATGTATCTGTCACTCTGTAATATGGCTGATATATTAATACAATATTTCGTTGTTCCATGTTTTTGGATGATACATCACATTTCTGCTGTTGTTTATATATTTAATTATTTAATTATTTTTCTTTTCAGCCTATGAATTTTGCTTATTGTTCGGCCTATATGGTTTGTTGTAATATTAATACATTTCAGTTTGATCTTTAAGGATATTTTTGCTGACATTTTGTATGATTTGCTGATTAACAGTGTTATTTTATTATTTTCTATATATTGTTATAGTATTTATTAATATTAATATTTTATTTTAACATTATTAGTTTATTTATGTTGTTTTTAATTTTTAATTTCAATTTAGTTTATTTTTTCATTTAAGTAATTTCTGCTTTTGTCATTTTTATTTTTGAAATATGTCTATTTACCTTTATTTATAGTTTTAGTCATTTGAATATTTTACAGTTTTATCGTATACTTATATAATATTTTATTTTATTTTATTTTTATTTCAGCTTTATTTTAATTAATCATTATTTTAATTTATGATTTAGTTACCAAAACAGTACAGATATTGGATCGCCACTTGATGTAAAATCTGTATCCTAATATCCCAAAATCAGCCAAAGACCACTGCTTTAGATCTATAAAGTAAAGAAAGAGAGAGAGAGAGTAGCAGGGAAAAGGAGAAAGAGGTGAGACAAGGAAGGGATTAAACAAATTGGATTTGTTTAAAACGGACACTATTAGACAGAGAGAGGATTTCAGTTTGTATTTGTCTGTGTCTGTATCTGTATCTGTATCTATTTTCCTCTTATTTCTTTTAGGAATACTATTGAGAACCGAAGCACAAAAAGCAACACAACAGTATGACCCAACAACAGGAGAAGTTGGAGTCTCTGATGAGGAGTATGGAGGTTCTGCTGAGGGAGGTGGAGCAGCTACGTGGGCACTGTGGCCATTACAACCTGAAGCTGAGTTGCCACATCATGGAGCTTTGCCTGGAGAACAGAATACTGACTGACAAATACAACACTCTTAACAAGGAGCTGCAGGAGGCCTTGGAGACCATCGAGGACCTCCAAGACACCAAATACGCTTTGGATACCAAAGAAAGGCAAGCTGAGAAGCTCAACAGACAGCTCTGATGAAACTGTAGACAGCAGCAACCAGAGCCACACTTTTTACACTTTTCAGGGTAATCAACATACGAATGGCTTACTCATAGTCTCATATTAAAATGAGATACGACTAAAGATTTTAACATCCAAAAAATGACACGCATGAGTTTTTACCTGAAATCTCCTCTTATGAAATGTTATAGGCACCTAAACAATGCATCCTGTTTATCCAAGTTCATCGTCCCTATACGTGGTACATTTTGTATGATTTGCTGATTAACAGTGTTATTTTATTATTTTCTATATATTGTTATAGTATTTATTAATATTAATATTTTATTTTTACATTATTAGTTTATGTTGTTTTTAATTTTTAATTTCAATTTAGTTTATTTTTTCATTTAAGTAATTTCTGCTTTTGTCATTTTTATTTTTGAAATATGTCTATTTACCTTTATTTATAGTTTTAGTCATTTGAATATTTTACAGTTTTATCGTATACTTATATAATATTTTATTTTATTTTATTTTTATTTCAGCTTTATTTTAATTAATCATTATTTTAATTTATGATTTAGTTACCAAAACAGTACAGATATTGGATCGCCACTTGATGTAAAATCTGTATCCTAATATCCCAAAATCAGCCAAAGACCACTGCTTTAGATCTATAAAGTAAAGAAAGAGAGAGAGAGAGTAGCAGGGAAAAGGAGAAAGAGGTGAGACAAGGAAGGGATTAAACAAATTGGATTTGTTTAAAACGGACACTATTAGACAGAGAGAGGATTTCAGTTTGTATTTGTCTGTGTCTGTATCTGTATCTGTATCTATTTTCCTCTTATTTCTTTTAGGAATACTATTGAGAACCGAAGCACAAAAAGCAACACAACAGTATGACCCAACAACAGGAGAAGTTGGAGTCTCTGATTAGGAGTATGGAGGTTCTGCTGAGGGAGGTGGAGCAGCTACGTGGGCACTGTGGCCATTACAACCTGAAGCTGAGTTGCCACATCATGGAGCTTTGCCTGGAGAACAGAATACTGACTGACAAATACAACACTCTTAACAAGGAGCTGCAGGAGGCCTTGGAGACCATCGAGGACCTCCAAGACACCAAATACGCTTTGGATACCAAAGAAAGGCAAGCTGAGAAGCTCAACAGACAGCTCTGATGAAACTGTAGACAGCAGCAACCAGAGCCACACTTTTTACACTTTTCAGGGTAATCAACATACGAATGGCTTACTCATAGTCTCATATTAAAATGAGATACGACTAAAGATTTTAACATCCAAAAAATGACACGCATGAGTTTTTACCTGAAATCTCCTCTTATGAAATGTTATAGGCACCTAAACAATGCATCCTGTTTATCCAAGTTCATCGTCCCTATACGTGGTGTCTGGATCTTAGTTGTTAGGGTGGAAGTGAAGCCGATCCTGTAGGTAAAGTTGGCACAGTTAGTCTGCATTCTCCTTCACAATGACAGCCATCGTCTGTCATTTTGGTTGCTGAAAAGTGAAAGGGACTAAAATAGCAGCTTAGAGGATTGAGTGTCACAAAGCACTTCCACCTCTATGATTGAATACTATATGTTTAGTGGCACTAAGAGGAACTTCTGTGGTTAGAACATTGAAAAAAGCCTCGTTGTGAGACCTGTCTGTCACACATCACACACTTATGCTTTCATAATAATATTCTCTCTTTCTAAATAATATTTTGGGGTTCTGGCCCTAAAGGAATAGTTCACCCAAAAATGAAAATTTGCTGAAAACTGTACTCACCCTCAGGCCATCCAAGATGCATATGAGTTTGTTTCTTATTTGGAACCAGTTTGGAGAAATGTAGCATTACATCTCTTGCTCACCAATGGATCCTCTGCAGTGAATGGGTGCCGTCAGAATGAGAGTCAAACAACAGATAAAAACATCACAATAATCTACAAGTAATCCACACAACTCCAGTCCATCACTTAATGTCTTGAGAAGCGAAAAGCTGCGTGTTTGTAGAAACAAATTTTCATTCATGGGTGAAATATTCCTTTAATAGACAGGTCAGAAGTCTCTTGCATGATCCTGTTGAATCTTTCTGTAAAACTGATTTGAAATATGCATTGTAAAATATGCAAACACTATATAAACTCGACCATTGACCTTTCTTATAGAAGACTGCAAAATTATTAAATGAAGATTTAAATTATACCAAAATGTCTAAATAAACAGATATTGTGTAGAACTCAATCTGCTTTTCATTTTTACCAAACAATGAATAATGAAGTGTGATGAAGATGTATGCAGTAGTCACTGATTCATTTCCCTTTTATCATGATAAGACTCATGCATGATATTCTCCCAAGAGGGGTTCATTGTAACCTGATATGAGTAGTGTGTATTGGTACGTTTGTGTACGTGTGCACAAAGGGAGAGATATTCAGTCTTGAGTGAATGGACATCAGTGACACATCTCTCTCGCTGTGACTGGGTGAACTTGGGATTTTCGAAGTATCACACTGAGAAGGTAAGTGATCATTCATTATAGAAGTTGAATAATTTGTAGTCAACAAAAATATAAAAATGCCTTAAAATAATGTGTGTTGTGTATCCTAAAGATGATGCTCCACTCTCTTCTCGGGGTCCTGGGCTTGATCTCTGCAGTTCTCTGTGTGAGTATCACAAACATGAAACACATGCTCAAGAATTAATATAACCAATTGCAGAAATTACATGCCTATTTTTTTAATCAATCTATTCACCATGGATGTTTAGGCGATTAATACAAAATGGTTTTGTCTGTGTCAGATTGAAACTGGTCCCCATCATGATAGATATTGTGTTTGTTTGTAGATGAGACAGCCGTCTGATGATTACTGGGGTGAATATGGCCAATACGGAGCCTGCAGTCGCACCTGTGGCACTGGAGTGGCAGGGAGAACCAGGGTCTGCAACACCATGAGGTGGGTGAAGTGGGTGTTTAGTACATTTGAAACCCTTTCCCTTATAGCCTTCATAACTCATCTTTCAATATTAAGGACTGCCTGCAGTCGCACCTGTGGCACTGGAGTGGCAGGGAGAACCAGGGTCTGCAACACCATGAGGTGGGTGAAAGTGGGTGTTTAGTACATTTGAAACCCTTTCCCTTATAGCCTTCATAACTCATCCTCTATCTTTCAATATTAAGGACGGATGGTGGGCACAATTGCGTTGGACCATCCAAGTCCTACAAACTCTGTAACATACAGGTAAACAACTTAACACCCCAAAAAATGCACAAACGCTATGTTTTAATATAAGTTTTTCTTTACAACATTATAACTTTTGCCCTCTATAAAGGAATGTCCTGTTGGATCTAGAGATTTTCGTGAAGAACAGTGTTCTCAATTTGACCGAATAGAGTTCCAGGGAAAGCGTTACACCTGGCAGCCATACTATGGAGGTAGAAAATTACACAAAGCCTTGACTAAATAACATATAATTGTATTGATTATGCAGTTTTTATATGAGGAACTAAAGATGTTTTGTAAGTTTATTTGTATATTTGAGCTGCAACAGCTAATATTTTTAAGGTAGGTAGCTGAATTAGATAAAAATGAAATTCAAAATTCATAAATAAACAAATAAATGTATTTAAAATATGTATTTATTATTTAGTTATTTAATATTTTAAGGGTTGTTTTCAAAGAAAATATCTTGAATTAATTTATCTCATCTCATCTCATCCCATTGCCATTTTCTTGTTTTAATAATAAATCTCACTAAATTTGGTTATATTTACACATAAAAAAGAAAAAAAGTCGATTCAATAACTCTTGTTATTAATTCAACAAATGTAAATAATGATTTTTGCCTTTTATAAAATAATCGTTTTTTATGGATTTTTGGACATTTTTTAATGAAAAACATAAAAATACTGATTAAGAAAATTATTTGTTGTTTAAAAGATTATTTCACAGTGGCTTAGATTGGAGCTTTAATTTCTTAAATGACAATGAGTGAAAGACTTTTGTGCAGAAATTAGAAGTGTTTAACATGTAATTAGATGTAATCGATGGTTAAGTCCGACAATTCTGGAAGCTTTCATATCTTGTTATGGTAAAAACCTTCCTCAGGCGGTTCAGTGCACTAGATGAGGCTCTTTATAGTCACATGACCTGTTCTGTTTTGGCCCAGCTTCAAACCCATGTGAGCTGGTGTGTGTGCCCAGAGGAGAGAACTTCTACTACCGTCACAGACCTGCTGTAGTGGACGGCACACCGTGCTATGTGGGCCGTAGAGACATCTGCGTGGAGGGAGTCTGCAGAGTATGTGTACACTGACTACAGCACAAAACCACACACACAAACAGTTCATTCTAACACCCTTATTTTTGCTGAAAGGCGGTGAGCCATGGGGAGATTGTGGCTTTTGAGGATCACTCTCTTCCTGTCACCTCTAGACATGGCCCTGGAGCTGCTGCCCATCTGGACACCTACAGGTAATTTATGTATGATTTTATGCATGTGTGATGTGTCTGCATGTATAATGAAATATATGTGTATATGGTTGCATACATAGATATATACTTCTACACCTACAGGTAATTTATGTATGATTTTATGCATGTGTGATGTGTCTGTATGTATAATGAAATATATGTGTATATGTTGCATGCATATATGTGTATATGCTTGCATACATAGATATATACTTCTTTCTTCTACAAATTTTTTTATAGAATCTTTTTTTTTTTACAATTTTTTCCTGACTTCCTGTTGTTTTTGGTTTGCTTGTTTTTGTTTGTTTCATTAATATAATATTTATTATATTATATGATATTATATTTCAGTCTGTCCGTCTGTGTATTTTTCAGTTACTTTCTGCAGGTAACATTGATATGTCAGTAGGGGGCAATAAGTGACTCTTTCATCGGTATTAACCGATTCATTTTAAAAAGCTGATTCAGTCAAGCATAGGGCTGCGTCCGAAACGGCATACTCTGTGGAGTAGGTACTTTTTTGAATAAGTAATTACTTCGCAACGAATAGTATGTTCTATATAGTATGACTGTGTGTAGTATAAATGTAACCTTGAAGTACTACATTCACCATGTTGTCATTGTCATGTGACCTACCAGCGTCAGTTGCGTCATGTCACTGCCATTCATAAATGCTCTCCTGTGGCCTCATGGGATAGTAAAGTGTCCATTGTATGCACACTTCAGAATCATGCCGGAAGTAGTAAGTCATCTGACGTTGGTCATTGTTTGCTCATAACTGCAGATTTATGCTACAGGCTCTGTGTAGAGTTGTACAGTAAGAAAGTTATTTCCCTTAACCAGGAAATTAACGTTCTTAGAATTGACAGACAGTTGACCCTGAGAGGTCAAGTAAATACTTACAGCGGATCTAAATATTTATAATTAATTATAACTAGTTATGATTAATTATTCATATTTCCCCTTTGAGCTGATTCGCTACAGTCACATACTGTTTATCGCCTACTATATAGTAGGGAAGTATGCGATTTCGGAAGCAGCCTAGGTCTCTGGAGGACAGTAATGGGATTTACCAGATTGGTGGGCGAGGCCAAAACTGAGGGGCGTTTTCAACCGCATTATCTGATTTGCTCCCATCACAGCGACGGTTGTGTGGGGTGGGGTAACGTGTATCATTTTTATTGCATAATTTAGAAACACCCACCAGTATGAACATGCCTGCAAATTTAGAAACGCCCACTTTTGCTCTGCAGAAACCTCATACTCGATTCAGTTAGGAGCAATACATGTATAAGTGAGTCATAAGTGAATCATTCATTCATTCAACCGATTTGTTCCAAAATACTGATTCATTCAAGAACGAAAACAATGCTGAATTCGGAACTGCGTACTAGCATGCTAATTTTACTATATTGTTATAAAATAAATAAAATTATGAAAAATAGGTGTATTCAGTTGAACAAACATGTTCGTAAACAAGAAGTGAGAAGATACCCGCTGGAGAAAATTCCTTCAATTCTATATCATTTTGAATGGTTATAGTCTTATTTTATTCAGTAGTTAGCACCTTATTTGTAATATTGTCTATTTCTTTTTCTTGTCATTACTTGTTTTGTGTATAATGCTTTGGCAATATTGTATGTAAACAAAATTCAAATTAAGTGTGACTGATTGTGTTTGTAGGTACACATACAGCACCTTTTCAGAGTGTTCGCTTCACTGTGGTGGAGGAGTGCAGACCCGTAGTGTGTACTGTATTAATGAGAGAACATCAGCAATGGTCGATGAATCTCACTGCATTGCACAAGGCCTCAGGAAACCAGCTTCCCAGATGGCCTGCAACGAGCACCCTGTGTCGAGTACAGTGTCAGTCCCTTTGGTGATGTATGTAGTTATTTCATTAATATCGACACATGCACTCACAATCACACATTTTTGCCAGGTGTTGCTCTGTTATTTCTAACTTTGATTATTGCTCTATTCTTTCGTTTTCCCCAGTGCTCGGTGACGTGTGGTGAGGGACAGCAGACACGAGAGGTGTTCTGTGTCGGGGGCAGAGGAGAGCACATCACTGAGCACCACTGCAGGGGTCTCACACGTCCACATGACATCAGATCCTGTCAGAGACCAGCTTGCCACCAAGTTTTTAGATATTATACCAATGACTTCAGCCTGGTGAGAGAAGGAAGGAGAGGAAGGCCATAAAGGCCATAAAAGCCGATCAGTTTGAAGTACATACCTCTCTAATACTTTTTTCAGGATTTTCTGTTGAATATAAAGTTGAAAAGAACAACATTTGTTTGAAATAGACATGTTTTGTAACAATTTAAAAGTCTTTGCTATCGATTTTGATCAATTTAATGCATCCTTGCTGAATAAAAGTATTCATTTATTTAAAAAAAAACAGCCTAAACTTTTGAATGGTAATGTGTGTATACATATATACTATTTGTAAAATTAAATATAATGATTTAAAAATAAGTAAAACAATAAATAAACACGTTTAGTTACAGAATTTGATATTATTATTTTGTTTTATTGTTTTATTCTGTTTTCCAAAAAGCCCAGAAATCATGAGATTAATCATAATTTTTTCATTTTTTTGACAGCCATATTTTTATTTTCTCCTAAGGTTTATACATCCAACAGTAGTCTAATGATGGGTAGAAAAACTACAGCATCAGTTCAATAAAAACAAAATATTTTCCAGAAAATATGTTACACCTATTTATAGTTTTTCTCAGTTGAATAGATTTGTATATATGAAAATATATTGCTGCCTTTTATATTTTAAGAAGGGGGTCCCTTAAAGGGAATCATCATATTTGACAGACTGTGGCATAAAAAGTTTGAAATGCCCTGTGCTATGAGATTCATTCTGTGTTTGTGTTACTTTGCTTTAGTGGTGCCCAGCGTGCAGTACCCCAGTGGTTATGAAAGCTCCTTGCGTGGATTTGTGCCTCATACCCACGATGCAACCTCAGGTTAAAAAGCTGTCACAAATATGTAGATGATTTGAAAACAGTTTTACATTTCTGTATCCATTTCTCATGTGCTTATTTTTATTGTATATGTTCTGATTCTTGCTCTACATTTGCTCTGTGAACAGTTCTTTGTGCCCAGTCATATTATGGCTGCTGTCCGGATGGCCACACTGCTGCCTCAGGGCCTCGTGGGGAAGGCTGTGCTCAGGAGGACTGTCATAGGTCCAGGTACATACATATAGTCAAATCATCTGCCCACAGATACACTTTGATCACTGAAAAGACTACAAAACAAAACAAATAAAATAAAATAAAATATAAAATGAAATATAAATAAAGTAAAATATTAAGGATAATAATATAAAATATCATATAAATAAAATATACATTATAATAAAAATATACTGACTGTCTAATTTAAAGGTGCTGTATGTAATTTTTTGATTGTATCAAAGCATAAAAACACCATAATACATTTGCAGATATTTAGGAAACATACTTGTTTCTCTGAAAAACAATGCTAAAGCCAGTTATTCTACTTTGAAAATGTGCATTCTGTGTCGGAATGCCTGTTTTTGTTTTGGTCTGTGTGCTTCAACCCACTGCAGTTTAACCAGTACTATTTCGACACCCCGGGTTGCCAGAGAGCAGAAAACAGCAAATGAACTGGGTCAGAGATCGCAGATTTTACTCGACCTAAAAAGCCTCTGCATCAGTCTAAAAAGCTCTAAGACCAGAAGCATATTAAAACGAGGATAAATCAACTCATCAACTTACAGTGTAGGGCTCATCGCCTTCCATTGTCAATTGCTCTCATTCCCGTTGCATGTCCTCAATTTGACAACCCGCTGGAGCGTCGCATCTGAGACAGCTCTATTCTGGAAAAGGTGGGCGGGGAGCAGCAGCTCATTTGCATTTAAAGATACATGCACGAAAACAGTGTTGCTGCGTCCTAATTCGCCTATTATACTATGCCCTAAAAGTATGTACTCTTTTTGTGAAGAAAAAGTACATACTTTTGAGTATGTAGCAGAATAGTAGGCAAGCTTTAGGACTTCGTCATAACTGCGTCTTTAACGCACGCTCTGTTGCTTAATTACGTACATCCTGTCACCATTTAAACTGCACTGTCAGTCATCTTGTCGAAGTTAACATTATCCATATTTCGTTTAATTTAATTTCCTACCGTATTGGAGAGAAATGAAGAGGGACGTTGATCTGCTAGTCGCGGGTCTATCATACCGAGAACTCTGCTCATATGTTTGCATAATGATGCATTTAAAAAATAAGGACCAAATGTGTCATATCAATTATCTATGTTGTGTGTATCTGCCTGTTAATAGATATGGTTGCTGCCTTGATGGAGTAACAGCTGCTCAAGGTTTTGGAAGAACAGGATGTCCTGATTTCCCCTATAGAGTAAACCAGCTCATTGATTTTCACTCTCAATATTCCTCTATGCTGCATCGAACATAATTTTATTTTTTTGTATCAACACTCTTTCCAACACATTATCTCTTTTGTTTTCAGGATTATAGTCCAGTCCGTCAGCCCTCTGCTGGTGTGTGCTCTTTGGCACGAGGTTCATTTAAAATCTGTTGCTTTTTGACATAAAACTTGTTGAAATTATTTTAGTGTGTTTATCAGAAGTTTCTGAACATTTCCAGCATATTTTAACAGTACAGTGATACGTTGGCACCGATAGCCTGGTGGGCAGCGCGCCAACATATAGCGCCATTGCGCTTTGGCCGGTCCGAAATTTGAGTACTGGCTTGCGGTCCTTCCCCAATCATGTCCCCCTCCCCTCTCATCTTGTCAAAATTAACATTATCCATATTTCGTTTAATTTAATTTCCTACCGTATTGGAGAGAAATGAAGAGGGACGTTGATCTGCTAGTCGCGGGTCTATCATACCGAGAACTCTGCTCATATGTTTGCATAATGATGCATTAAATAAATAAGGACCAAATGTGTCATAATAAAGTTCACAGTGTTGCTGCAGATGAAATATAACGCGGATAACATTAAATAAATATTTTTTCAACAGGTTAGATATTGATTATTTATCACTCAAACCCCTTTCTCTACCTGTCTGTCGGTCTCGCATATCTGCCATGTTTGTAGTTTTTTTAACACTTTTCATGCGTGTTTGTATTTTTAATCGAATCCTTGTCTACACATTGTGTTGTGTGCAATATTAGCCATTAAGAGTATGCACAGATTTGCACTTCGAATTTCTACCGGAAGCAGTAAACCATCTGGGTACCTTTGGAATACTACTCACAATTCTGGTACGGTGGTTGCGAAGGGAATGGAAATAACTTTGTCTCCAAGGAGGAATGTGAGCAGACTTGTAAGGCTTCTGCCAGAGGCCTTGTCCCAAGAGAACCAACATCCAGGAGAGAGATCAACGGGGTCAGAGGTTATAGACTGAGATCCCGTGCATAAAGGATTTAAAAGAAGGGTCACTGAAATCCCACAACAAACAAATCAAGCTCACATACATGTAGACAAAAATGTTTATTCAAGGTACACGCAGTCATTAAAGGCATCTTGGGATTAAAACGTTTTAATGAGGAAAAGAATATTAATTGCCCCCTCAAGCTTTTTATTGTATGTTCAGAGAAACACATTCACTTTATAGTATTTGTCAAACATGACAGTATCAAAACAAGCAAGAACAATTTTCACACATTCCAATCTCAAAATAGAGCAGTTTCATCAATTTCATGAAAATAAAATTGCTGTTGCTGAATTAAGCTAAAATAAGCTTTCCTTTCTTAATTTTGTTTCTATATCTTTTTTTGAAGTCTATGATCTGTACACTTTGTACTTCAATTGTATAGTCTTGCTATGCCATTAAAGTGTTAACACAAACCACACTGCACACTGATTCTTGATTATTTCACTTAAACATTTTAACTGAATAAATCTCTTGTACAAAATGTGAGAGAGTCTTGGAAGCAGTTTTTTTTATTATTAATATAAATACGCCAGAGTTAGCCTAAAGGCTATTTTTCATCTGTAGTCCCTGAAAATGTTACAACGTCACCCTAAGAAAATACAAAATTACAAAGTATGATATTAAAAAATAAAAAAGCAAAAACATCTGCTACAAAAAAAGTCTGCACGGTACATTGGATATATAAATCCACCTAGCACAATTCAATGATATTGTTGCAAAAAACAAACGTAAAATACAGCTTTTGAGGGAACAAAATATGAATTTAACCATGATTATTTTGCTGAAAGTTACAATACAATAACAAACCCTCACAGTGTTACCAGTGCCGTAACATTTTCAGTCAAAATAAAATAAATACACTTTAAAACTGAACACACGCTGCAATTTTGGCACAAGACTTTAATTCTGAAAATCCAACGCATCATCGCCACTACCGGAAGTGGATGCTCGTTGCACATTTATGCTCTTTCTGTAGCTGCTCTCAGTGATTAGCCGTCAGCGGTACCACAGCCTTCATCGCGACATTTTAGATACCAGGACCAGATATGGCAAGTATTTCACTGCTGTATTTTGTATTCTGGTGTATATTATATACATTTGCCTTGTCAGAAAGTCGTGTTTCTTCGGCTGCACTGACACGTTCAAGAAATATTCAAGTGAGTGAACGCGCGCAGCTAGCAGCAGTGTAGCAAGATAACGTCGAGTATTCACGAAATGAACGAGTTGTGAAGTCTGCTGGAATATTTCTAGATTACTTTCTACAAAGTTAAGCACTTAATATAAAGTGTGACTTAAACAAGCTTATATTTAAATTAACTGCCTTTTGTAAGAAGCATCTAGACTGTTTTGTTTTGGGGGAGGGTTGGAGTCCAACAGTTGCTGTTTTCAGGGTCTTATGTCAGAGATTCCGTTTGAACTTTCGAGTTATCTTTAAGTTTGCTTAGTTCATATGCCAAGCAGGGATGGTTGGATTGAATGTCAGATTAACATGTCATTCATTTAAAAATATATATATACGCTCTATTAATCTCACTGCTAGGAGTCAAAGCTCTGTTTCTGGCAGTAGGGGGCTCCACATAAATACACCAGATATGACCCAATTATATGTACAGTGCTTTTTAATTAAGCTTTTACGTCTTTTTGCTCTCTAAAATGTGTACACAAGTCAAAATGTATGTAATATTTATTTACACTTGTTTTTTTTTTCTTCTGATGTTCAGTCTCACACAATTCTGTTGGTGCAGCCCACCAAGAGACCAGAAGGCAGAACATATGCAGACTATGAGTCTGTCAACGAATGCATGGAAGGTAGAATATTTCTTTTGATTTTAAAGGGCTAGAAATGAATATTATGAACAATTCTAATGCTTGAATGTGGAATTTTTAATTCTTTCTTTTCTCTCTAATAAAAGGAGTGTGTAAGATGTATGAAGAGCATCTGAAGAGGATGAACCCCAACAGTCCCTCCATCACATATGACATAAGCCAGTTATTCGACTTTGTTGATGATCTCGCTGACCTCAGCTGTCTTGTGTAAGTAAACTAACACAAGATCTCATCAGTCATGTACAAGGGTACAAATTTTTTGAGCAATGTAGTAATTTTTTCATTCTTTGTTCATTTAAACAGGTACCGGGCAGACACACAAACCTACCAGCCCTACAACAAAGACTGGATCAAAGAAAAAATCTACGTGCTGCTGAGGCGTCAAGCCCAGCAGGCGGGAAAATAAGGAGTGTATTTGGCTGAGTTTTTTTCTGATGCTAGTTACTAACTCTATCAGAACTATGCCACATCACAGGACAAACATAGATGTGATGCCGCTTAGTTCAGATTTTGTTGAATGCATGTCTATTCAGTCAGTACATCAAAGCATAGAGTGAACATTTTTTACATTTTAAATCGCATTTTTGTAACTGGAGTTAGGGACTTGGGATATTTATCAGAAAAGAGGGTAAGATTGGGGGAAAAAAGGGTTTAGGATTTTTTTTTCAATCCCTCTCAATTGATGTTTTCTTGTTTTTGTTTTTTTTTTGTTGTGGTTTAATTGTTCTTTAATTCAGTGAAGTATAAAACATACACATTTCAGATTATGTAGATGGTTCTGAGTCGTCTTTTATCCCACCTTTTGTCCTCAGTGCTGTTACAGATTTTGTTGGCCCTGTCTGTTTTGTGAATATATCCAGTAGTCACCGCTGGAAAACAATAAAAATCTTCTCACACAAAGTCTTGGTGTCAGTACTGTTTTTTTGTTTTGTTTTTTTACATTGATGTTCAAAAGTTAGGTGCCGGTAAAGTTTTTTGAAAGAATTAAATGCTTTTATTCAGCACAGATGGATTAAATTGATTAAAATTGACAGTGAAGACAAAGTGTTACAAAAGAGTTCTATTTCAGATAAATGCTGTTCTTTCAATCTTATTCATCTAAATATTAAAATATAAATATAAAACTGAATATCACTAATATCACTGTCGATACAAAAATATCACTGTCTCAATGATAATAATAGAAAATGTTTCTTGAGCATCAAATCAGCATATTAGAATGATTTGTGAAAGATGTGACACTGAAGACTGCAGTAATGGCTGCTAAAAATTTAGCTCCATCATTAATAAATTACACCTTAACCCTTGAACAGACAACATGCACCACAGGATACATATGGGTTAGGAGATGTACTGTAGGAATCACCGTCTAGAGAAGGGGGACCCCCTTTTTAAATATCTCTCAGAGGGATGGGGAAGCGGGGATTGTGAAATGCATCAAGGGGAGGGGATCCCCTCAGTAGAAATTGCATACCAGGGCAGGGGCCCTTAGGGATGATCCTCATAGGTCCTCTTGGCCCCCTGTACCCAGTCTCCATTTATTTTGAGTAAAAAAAAAATTGTGCAAATGTTAATATTTGGATGTAAAACTGATATTAATACATTTAGTTGACTACATCTTTGCATTTTTAACTAGATTTTTTCCAACCCTGCTCCTGGAGGGCCACCATCCTGCAGTGTTTAGCTCCAACCCTGATCAAACACACCTGAAAAATCTATGCAAAGTCTTCAGGATTACATAAAAAATTGCATGTTGATACATAAATTACATTAAATGATTTATTAGGTATGGAGCTAAACCCTGCAGGACAGTGGGCCTCAAGGGGTGGAATTGCCCACCCCTGAGGATGAAGACGAGACAGTTCAGCAACGTAAAAATACAAGAAATGTCTATGCCTTCATTTTAGGACACTTAGACATGTCATACATGCAGCATATTTTGAATATTACATATTTGCAGAGGGGGACAAAGTACTCAACTCCATTACTTGAGTGAAAGTACAGATACTGGTACAATATTTGTCTTTCAAATGTAGTGAAGTTAAAGTCATAAGTTCCCAGAAAAAATAATACTCAAGTAAAGTACAGATACTCAAAAAGTGTACTTAAGTACAATACTCAAGTAAATGTACTTAGTTACTGTCCGCCTCATATTTGTTTGCATCAAATAAATCATAGAATTATTGATGACTTAAGATGTTTTTTATTCCCTAGTAGGGCAACGTATCCTGGGAAATACAACTCATAAAATCCAAAACATATCAAATATTTCAAAAATTCCTTTGAATATTGTTTTACTATTATTTAACGATATTACAGTTTTCCTGTATTTTTGATCAAATAAATGCATACTTTGTGAGCATAAGAGATTACTTTCAAAAACATGAAAAAAGCTTACTGATTCCATACTTTTGAACTGTTGTGTATTTGGTATAATGTATGCCAGAAATGTACAACATGTTGACAAACTAATTTTGTAAAGGTTTTTTTTGTGGCCTTTGTCAGTATTGTACATCTACTCTCTTTGTCTAAGCATTTCTGAGCTCTTTCCTTGGTAATTTGCATGTGTTAAGGGTAAGTGACCGTGTGCTTGTCTCTATATGCTCCAGTTTATTTGTTAGAACATTTTAGTTCACAGTATGTCCTTTCTGTTAAATTATTTCATGATACTCTGTCCTGATGGTGTTTGAAAACTTAAATAGATGCTTCACATTTTGTATCCTGACCAAGACTAAAAATTTGTTTTTTGTCCTAAACCACTCCTTTGTTAAGGAGCATTGGTAAAGTTAAAAGGAGCTGGTATTTTCGAAAACAATTGCGAATCACATTATACAGCGCAGCATGACCGTCCTGTTTTTCAGCTCTCAGCAGCACACTGTACGGTGTCATGAATGTCCTGTTTATCAGCTACACTGTTAATTGTTCAGATAAGAACTTGCTGAACAAATCCTCTGAAATATGCAACTCTTTTCTTTACCTGTTGTACAAAAATTTTCATGTTATCACTGGGGCTTTCATTTTTCATTCTGATTTGTCAAGAATCTGATCAACATCTGCCCTGTATTGAAGCATGAAACTACTGTAATTGTGTAATTACTGAGACCACTAGGTTACTAATACCTTTTGGATTGATATTTGTGATCATGTTTAGTGCTGATATTGGAAACCCCAAACAGTTTCATTCTGTTCTGTGGGTTACATGGTCTACAGAGTAGTTGCAATGTTATTGGAAAGTACTTACCAACTTGTGAGGAAGTGTATGCATTCTGTTTATGAGAGTTGCTGGGTAACTAAGGAAACAGCTGAGCACAAAACTTTAAAGTACCAATAAGAGCACAATAATACTAGTTACAAGTGTAAGATAAAGCCACAACATTTTCTATTTGGTTACAGATTTGCAATATAAACATTGGCTACCAGAAATCCCTTACTCTGCCTTTAACCCCAACTGGCATGCATGGCCAGTCTAACTTGATCTGTGCTTCTTAGCCCAATGTCTGCATTGGGAAATTACACTATATATTGGCTCTTAGTCCTCTCAAATACTTATAGTTGTGATTTCTAACATGGTGGCGACTTTGTATGCATTTGTGTGGTTCATATGGAAACATGGTTTCTTTTTTTTTTTAGAAAAAAGGAAACGAGATCTAGAGATAAGCCTGTCGTTTCACTGGAAGATCAAGTTATGACATTTAGATTAAAGATCATGAGGGTTAAAATAAATAAACAAATGAATGGATGGATGAATTGTTTACAATTAGATGATTACGGTGCATTTAGTAAGCATAAGGAGGATTTTCATTTCATGCTTACTTTAACCTTTTCAGGTCATTTTGCAAATGTTAACATGATAGATGGGCCTATACCGTTAACAGAGGCTGAATTCATAATCACTCACCCTGCACCACATACACATAGCAACAACCCACAACACACTATCAACCAAATAACAATCCCTTGGCGACACCAACACCTTAGTATTTGTGGTGGCGAGTTTTGCACGGACAAGCAACACTAAAAATGTAGTTAGTAAGTCATTTTTACAGTTATATAATATTTAAGCTGGTGGTACAACCTGGTCATGGCTGGTTGACCACACTGGCTATAATATTATAGGGACTTTGTTTACTTGGTTAACCATGTTCCAAAGCTGAGACTGGACTGGTTTACCAGAAAAGGTTTGTATGGGCTATGTTTATATTCCCAGCAGAGACTGTTATTTATAATAACTGAAATTAATGAAACTATAATGTACTGCACTTTGTTCTCAGAAACAAAGACAATAGCACAACTGTACACATCTGCATTTCATTCTACTGAATGGCAAAAGCAGTATGAAGTTTATTATCTTTACACGCGCTCTAGCAGTCATTAATTCGCGGAGCCGCGCGTCCTTCGAGCTTACTTTCACCCTCATTCACATTCCTCTCTGTGTGCCTTTCATTTTCAACAGCAACGAGTGTTTGGGGTTATGAAACACCAGTGTGTCTGCGCTGGTCATTTTTGGCGCACTGTGTCTTTAAACTGTGGCGGCGGCCCTGCGCCTGCAGCACAGGAAACCCCGTCGCGGCTTTCAGAGGGGACCCAAGATGGCCGAATCTTCACAGTGGGGCTAATAATTACTTTTCGTCAAGACGCTGCTATTTCATGGTGCTCGACGGTCGTGCTGGCCATTCGCCGTCCCGGAAAGTGAAACGAGCGAGTCTATTCGATTAGTTACATAGGGGAATGTTTATCTATGTGTGAAGAGACTGGCTGGTCCATTCGCGGCCCTTAGCCAGAATATGGCGGAATACTTGGAGAAAATATAGCTTAGCTTATTATGAACGCGCCGCTTTATACACGACCCTTCCCGCCGTTTCACCGACCGCGCGCGAGTATAACGATCAAATAGCGTTATCGGTACGTCTTTGGAGTTCATTCGCGCGCGTTTCGAACATTTCTGGGTTAAAATGACTCGCGCCAGGAGATAGCCTGCTAGCTGAGGCGCTAGCTACGCTAACCCCGTTTGACTGAATTAGTCGCAGCGTTAGCATAGCCTAGCTAGCTTAAAGTAAAGGGGCACGGAGGAAAAGAAACACATTCTGCGTTCGTGCTCTGGCTGCATGCTTTTAAACTAAGTTCTCACCGTGTCACGTCCTTTAGAAACGGAGGAGCGTTTTTCGTGGTTGCGTTTATAAAAAGTTAAAAGTATTGAGTATGTTGTGGAGAGTCTCGGCTGCACACAGCAGCTAGCTGACCATCGCTAGACTGGTCAGAATAATTCTTCTGGACTACATACGTTTACTGTGATAGACCCCACAACAACATACTGCATCAGCTTCGCGACAGCTTGCCAGTGAATGCTATACATTTCAGCTTGAAGTTGACAGCAGATTCTGTTGCACCTCGCTAACCGAGGACGTTGAGATTTATTGAATCAAGGGCAAAAGCCTGTTTGAGAGTTACTTGCAAGGATGACTGACACTCGTAGACGAGTAAAAGTGTACACTCTGAATGAGGACCGCCAGTGGGATGATCGGGGGACGGGACATGTGTCATCCGCTTACGTGGAGCGGCTGAAAGGCATGTCTCTCCTGGTGCGCGCCGAAAGTGATGGTATGTTTCAAAATATTACAGAGATGATGTACAGGGCCACTTTTCGTTGACTGTGCAAGTAAGATGTGCCCGTTCTTTAAAACAGGGTCACTGCTGCTGGAGTCCAAAATCAACCCTAACACCGCCTATCAGAAACAGCAGGTGCGTTTATCCAATGATTTTGTTGACAGCTCATCAGTGTTTTTGTGAACATCATTCATTAGTATGTGCTTCTTAATGTCTTGGTTAAAGGTCAAATACACATTTATTAAGATGCGAGACACCACAGGTGAATTGGGAAAGATATTACATTACAGGTATCACCATGCTTCCATAGTTAATCACATTACAATAACATTAGAGCCTTTGTTTGAAATAGAGCGGTAATATTTTCATTCTTTAGACAAGGTATTAAAAAAAGTTTGCATCTTTTGACTACACCAGGCATTTGTTGCACTTATCGAATATAGAGCTCACGCTCAATGAGGACATTTTTGTATACAAAGTTATTTATATAGACAAAAAGTAGATGCCGTTCTGATAGCCTGTGATGTAAATCAGTGAGATTTTTATAACAGTATAGCAGACTACTTGTATAAATGCATATAATATCAGTTTTCACTTTATATTTCCTAATATGTCTTAGTAAGATGATGTTTAAATAATCAAATCTCTATATTTATTTGTGGGGTGCAAAACATAATGCAATACAATGATTATTAAGAGAGAGGCCTAAATAAATGCAAATAAATGAGTGCAAAAAATGTTCCACTAAAGCTTGATGTATGATATTTGATTCTTTCATTTTAAAATGATTTTTCTATGAAAATTTGTATGGATAATAAAGTAAAAATAAGTTGCTTCAGTCCAATAAATGTTCATCTTGAATTATTACTAACAATATAAAAGTTATTCTTACATTTACTTTACAAACATCATTTCACAGGAAAAAGACACAAAGGTGAAGGTTGACATTTTTAGAATTATACTAAAAGGCCTTTTACTTGCTAAAAGAGTATAAACTATCAATCAGACGGCATGTAGTTGATTGTGTACAACAAGTTTTCGGTTTTGACCATGTTGATATTTTAGAGACATTAGAAATTAATGTATCTAAGATGATACAGTAGGCTTTATAGGGTTAAGACAATTGTTTTGTTTTAAAATTGGATAAAGCGCTTCTTAAGTCAGACAGTAGCCAGGAAAAAAGTAAATTTTGTTGTTTTAGGAATAGAAGGTTAAATAAATCAGGTGAATGATATATAAACAAACCCCTCTGTAAAAACCTTAAAAATATAGGAATAAACCTGGAAAGATATGTATTGCAATTGAAATCTACAGGTGCAAATAGATCAGGTGTAGTAAAATAAATACTTAAATTTGTATTTTGTATGTTTTCTTTTTGCTAAAGATGTTATGAAAGCAAAATTTTAAATTTGACCTGTGCATGAACAAACAATGTTTTTGCCTGTAGTGTCTTGCATTAAACTTTAGTGCTTGTATATCACATGCTCTTTTAGCATTTGTTGATGCTATTTTTTGTTTTGTCTTTGAAGGATACATTAATAGTATGGTCTGAGGCTGAAAACTATGACCTAGCTCTCAGCTTCCAGGAGAAGGCTGGTTGTGATGAGATCTGGGAGAAAATATGTCAGGTGATTATGTCTGTGATGTACATTTATAATGTTTTCTCTAGGTATGTTCTGCATGTTGGTGTAGTGCTTTATTCTGAAAGCCTTTATTTTTGTGTCTACAGGTCCAGGGAAAGGACCCCTCTGTAGACATCACCCAGGAGCTGATAGATGAGTCTGAAGAGGAGCGCTTTGATGACATGTCCTCTCCTGGTCTTGAACTTCCGCCATGTGAGCTCTCCCGGCTGGAGGAAGTGGCTGAGCTGGTGGCGTCATCCTTACCTTCTCCGTTACGGCGGGAAAAACTGTCCCTGGCGCTGGAGAACGAAGGTTACATCCGCAAACTGCTGGAGCTGTTCAGAGTGTGCGAGGACTTGGAGAACCGAGAAGGCCTGCATCACCTCTATGACATCATCAAAGGCATTTTCCTCCTCAACCGCACAGCGCTTTTTGAAGTCATGTTCTCCGAAGAATGCATCATGGATGTGATCGGATGTCTGGAGTTCGATCCGTCGCTACCCCAACCACGGAGACATCGAGAATTCCTCACCACCACGGCACGGTTTAAAGAGGTCATTCCCATTTCAGACCCGGAGCTGCGGCAGAAGATTCATCAGACGTACCGCGTGCAGTATATTCAGGACATGGTGCTGCCCACCCCCTCTGTCTTTGAAGAAAACATGCTCTCCACCCTGCACTCCTTCATCTTCTTCAACAAAGTGGAGATTGTTGGCATGCTGCAGGTGGGTTTTCGTACTCAACCATGTATATGTGACCAGTTGTGAACTTTGTACAATGGCGGTTGAGTTGAAATGCTGTTCAGGGGCTAAACTAGGTGAAAGAAACTGTAGATTAACTTTTAATGCCGCGTTATAACATATCTCACAGGTAACATACATTGTCAGGCTTGCTATGTGTCATTGTGGCTTTTCAACACAATTTTCAGACCAGCATCGTCCCTCTCAAATTCATTGCATCCTCAGCAGAAAACTGTTTGCAGAGAATGCAGTGAATACGTTTGCATGTTTGTGATGCAGCTACTAATATTTCCCTGTTTGTATTGCCTGAGACGATCTCATTGCTCTTGATGGGATGCACATGGTGGGCTGTACTTTGGTTCTTTGATGTAAAGGTCATATATGTATATATATGTGTTTTGCACACTAAAAGGTCTGCAGATGTAGATAACCGATTTAAAGATAACCGTGCTAACTGCTTTTTCAGATGCATTTAATGGATGACATTTAATCATTTAGTAGAAAATCAGCAACAGTATTTGCTTCAATGGTGAGTTTCAAGAGTGGAGTAATTATAGTCAATGTAATTAATTTCATTTATTAAAGGGGTCATATGATGCAATTTAAAATTTTCCTTTCTCTTTGGAGTGTTACAAGCTGTTCGTGCATAGATAAGATCCCTAAAGTTGCAAAGACTAAAGTCAAACCCAAAGAGATATTGTTTATAAAAGTTAAGACTCTGCCACGCCCTCCTAAAATGCCTCGTTTAAACATGCCCCCACATGTCTACGTCACTGTGTGAGAAGATTTGCATAACACCGCCCAAATGTTCATGCAAAGAAAGAAGACATAACTTTTATTCTTGCTGTAGTGTTGTTGTTGTTGCTGCCGCCGCCACGTCGTGGAGACGCTGTGTTTCGTTGTGAAAGCAAAACTACTTTGTTTGGCCTTCCAAAAGAGGACGATATCCGTTTCGAACTGATCCGTGCTGGTCGCTGAGGAAATACATCAACTTCGCGCTGTGGATCGCCGGATCGGCTTTCACCGTGAACGAAGTGGAGTCCAGCCCGGGGTCGTCACATGTGGTTTCCCCCATTATTTTAGTTTTAGTATAACATTATAATACCATTCATATTTTTACTTTTTTATAATTTAAAGAAGAAAACAATCCGATGTATAGTTGACTTTTGAGGCTTAATGCTATAGAAAAGCACAAAGTTTTTCAGTTAGTGTTTTCAGCTTGTTTATTTTCATATAAAAATATGGCATGCAGTTGCATCAAACAATGGTATAAACATCATTCAATGTAAATTGTGATAATCGTAATTAATAATCACAATTACAATTTCAAGGGAATAATCGACAATTATGATTTTTGTCATAATC
>NW_015661612.1:1913926-1922199 GCF_001515625.1 Sinocyclocheilus rhinocerous | reverse complement strand
CACGATTGAGGTATTCGGCCAATCACAACGCACTGGATAGCTGGCCAATCAGAGCACACCTTGCTTTTCAGACCGATGAGCTTTGTAAAAATCGATGCGTTTCAGAAAGGCGGGGCATAGAGGAGAAACAATAATGTACATTATGTGGAAAATATGTGTTTTTTGAACCTCAAACTGCATAAATGCATTGCAGTACACCAAATACACAACATAATGTTCTTTTTAGCAACATCATATGACCCCTTTAATGCTTTGACAAGTCAAAAAAATCTGAAATGACCTTATGACATTAAGTTAGATTTTACTTCAGTTGTGGCTAAATTCATTTAAAAAAGATGTTCATGGAAATGGTCTGATACATGCTTCTCACCTAAGCCTTACAGTGGAATTGTTTGATACTGGGATTGGAGGTAGGGGAGGGTGCTTGTTACCATGGAAACAGCACCATCATGTTCTTTAGAGCCATATCATGTGATGTCACAAACACTTGGCAGACGTGCTGGATGATTATTTTCTCCAACCTCCAGCCAGCTTCAGTTCAGTATGGTTGTTTGTCCATATTTGCAGAAGAATGTGCATGTCACAATATTGTTTTAATATTACCATATCCAATTAATACCTGGATGTAGTCTCATAGATTTTGAATAAACCAAACATAGATACTGAAAGCTTTTTGTTATGATTGTCTGAGCAATTAGATGTACTTTCCCATGGCAGCGTAATAGCAAACAATGTTTTGATTCACTTGACTGGTTCCCCTTTTTTTGAGGTGTAATCTTTTATGTCCATGACAAGTTGATGCAGTAAAATACAGTATCGGTCACATGTCTAACCTTGGTGTCGATGTGCAGTTATCAAATATGTCACCCTCATTCTGCTAGAGGTCAAGTAATGTTGCAAAACAGTTTTAAGCCTCTCTGTGATTTACAGCTTTATGGTGAGCTCAAATGACATTAGGATAATGTATATGCAACTATAAATGAACATTTATCAATAACCAGATTTATTGTGCCAAATCTGGCTGAACAGAATTATTTATGGTTGCAATTCACACAGTGCCCTGCAAGGTGCATCGTGCAGCATATATAGAAAGAGTTTAATTTGAAAATAGAAAATAGATTGTAACATGAATACAGACTTAAAAATATTTCAATAATTTTTTAAAATATATTGTGTATTTTTAATGTATACTTTACGTATTACGTATACTTTGTGTGCTTTTTCTAGTGTCTTTTGTTTTGAAGTAAACTAGTTTTGTGTGTGTATATATATACAAAACTGTTCTATTTCTTATGCTTTTTTTTTCAGGACGATGAGAAGTTTTTGACTGAGCTCTTTGCACAGCTAACTGATGAAGCCACAGATGACGACAAACGGCATGAGCTGGTATGAGCAACATTACTAATGAATGTGTTAACCTCCTACTCAAAACACTTGATATAAACAAAATTGATATTGTTTTCACATTCAGGTAAATTTCCTGAAGGAGTTTTGTGCGTTCTCACAAACGTTACAACCACAGAACAGAGACGCATTCTTCAAAACGCTGTCCAACATGGGTATCCTGCCAGCGCTGGAAGTTATTCTTGTAAGATATACTTGCTATTTCAAAGAACAGATTTGCAGTCAGTTGATTTGGTGGTATCTTTTTAAAATTTTAATATCATTACTAATGATCTTTAGTATTGTATTTTATGGAGAATAGGTGTATCTGCTACATTTGAAACTGTAACTTAACTTCAACTTTGCTCTCAATGAAGACCATAACTTTAGCTTTCTCTTGCTGTATTTATGAACGCATGTGTGCTTTGTGTTAAAGGGCATGGATGATGTTCATGTGCGTGGCGCAGCCACTGATATCTTCTCCTACCTGGTGGAGTACAACCCCTCCATGGTGCGAGAGTTTGTTATGCAGGAGTCTCAGCAGAATGATGACGTAAGTCACACGCCTACTGACTCTTGTGATCCTTCCATCTACCTGTCTTCCTCACTACTTGTCTCTATTTTACAGGACATTCTGTTGATAAATCTGATCATTGAGCATATGATCTGTGACACGGATCCAGAGTTGGGTGGAGCCGTACAGCTAATGGGCTTGCTCAGGACACTAGTGGACCCAGAGAACATGCTGGCAACTGCTAATGTGAGACATGTTTTAATATAAATATATATTTGATGCATTGTACCACCCTTTCATTGTCATTTGTCAGAATGTAGCGAAACATGCTCCTTTCATGAACTGTTTGATTAACTGCAGAAAACCGAGAAGACAGAGTTCTTGAGTTTCTTCTATAAGCATTGCATGCATGTGCTCTCTGCTCCACTTCTTGCCAACACCACAGAAGAAAAACCCAGCAAAGGTAATAGATTTTTTGCAAGCTTGTGGGATGCATGCAGACTGAATGTGTAGGCAGCCTTTTTGACATTTTGCATACCCATTTAAAGAGGTGACCTCTCTAGACTTCTCACTGTGTGTGTTTGTCTTGTCAGATGATTTCCAGACGTGTCAGCTGCTGGCTCTAATCGTAGAGCTGCTTACTTTCTGCGTGGAGCATCACACGTATCACATAAAGAACTACATCATCAACAAAGACATCCTCCGCAGAGTACTGGTGCTCACTGCATCTCAACATGCTTTCTTAGCCTTATGTGAGTATATGCACGCGCGCACACATACAAGACGTAGCTTTTTTAATAATTCGTAAAGCCACATTTGAAACTAAATATTCAGCAGGAAATATTGTAGGGTGGGATTTTTTTTTTGTCCATCCAGATTTTATTGGATTGTGCAAAAGAGGCAATGGTACTACTGTTCAATAAAATGGGGTCAGTTTTTTTTAATTGCTAACAGAATGAAAGTAAGGGATTTTTTTTATGCTTGTCCGGCTGGGCCAGTCCTGCCAACATTCTCACTTGATTAATTAATCGTTTTATTAATCAAAAAGCATGTCTAATTAATTAAAATCATGAAACTTAAACAATTTAACATCAATTTATTAAAAGTTTAACAAAAATTACATGTTTAGGGCCCTATGAAATGTTTTATTTTTTCCAACCTCATGTTTTTTTCCAACCTTATGTTTTATTGTTACCAAATTCTGTATTTTAACATGTCTAATTATTAATAAGCATAAAAACAAGTTTCATTTATTCTTACAATAGCCTTATGATTTTTTGCTCAGAAATTCTGTGTTGTGTATTTACATTTTTAAGGCATAAAATATTCATTTAATCTATCTTTTAAGTAATGAAAATTAAACACTTTTTTTTTTTTTTTAAATAAAGGTCATTTAATATTACAATTAACACATTGAAGAATATTGTATGATTATTCCTTAAAAATAAGGTTTAAATAATTTTAGTAGTAGTAGTAGCAGCCCATTACGTACATTCTACTGAACAATAGTAATATATTTCTGCCGCAATGCCTTCAAGTTAAACCGAACTTTTATTTTGACGGGTTGCCATGAATTCCTTTACATTTCTGTGTGTATATGATATGAGAATAGTTTTACTCAAATGAAACGGTCAAATGCTCATGAAGTGACTCTCAGAGCAATTCTGGAGATGTTGTTAATGTATTTATGTCCTCATTTAGTGAGAAGGCAGACGTTAATATCACCGGACGCGTCACGCGCGCTTCAGTACGAGTAGTAAACAAAACCGCGCGTCTGCTCCATTCATTAACACAGAGACACGAAGAATTCATATTTAAATAGTCGTTTTGCGGCTTAATATTTACAAATACTAGTAGGAGTGTGCTCATTTGTGTGTGCGCGCACGTGTGTGTGACGCGCGCACACAGTCCGTTGCACTCCGCTGTGCATGATACAGAGAGCGCGACCATAACGTAGAGACTGAAATGACATGCTGTCGTGTAAATAAGATAAATAACAAGGCTATTTAGTTTGTTTAATAAAAGAACAAGGTTCATTTATACCTGTTCTATCGGAAAGGTAACTTTAAATGACTTCTGTTGTGATCTGGCGCTATAGAGAAAATGTCATTAAATAAAATTAACTTGACCTTCAAAGGGGGCGGGGGTTGCCGTTGGGGGGGACCGCCCCCCTAATATAATGGCAGGGGAAACACTGTTTAAATTTGACAGGTTTGTGTTTCTATGCGTGCAATATTTACTCATCATATGCTTTTCAGTATAAATTTATAGTCTGATTTTCATCCCTTTCTTACATTTACCAAGAGCTTTTCCATGTGACGCAAAGATTTTGAGCTCAGATCAAATTTTAGTATTTGTATACTATTTTATTTATTTTATTTTTGAATTGGTTATTTTGATATTTTCAGTTTATTCATTTTAGTTAAATTTGTAGAACTTTCATTGTGATTGTCATTGTCATTTTTATTAGTTTTAGATTTTTTTAAAGTTAATTTTTAGTTTTCTCTTTCAGTTTGTAATTGTAGTTCATCAGCTTAAGTGTATTTTAATTAGATGCCAAGGCAACATTTCTATGTTTTTGTATAAATTTTAATCTAATTTATATTTTATTTCAGCAAAATTTTTTAATTAACCTTATTTAATGATTACTACACTAGTTAGATGTTTTTGATACTGAAAATATGGAAGAATGTGAAAGACTGCAAACGCTTGACATTTAGATTAGTAGAACTGGACAAATGACAGACATGGAGAGTAGTTACATGCCACCATCACAACTTTCAAACCACATAATCAATAACAGAACACTCAGTGATGCTGATCCTATTTCACTATGAATTGCTCTGTTTATAATTATTACTGTTACACTGTTATTTCAACACATGCCAAGGAATTCTGCATTCAGGGCCAGCAGCATTATTAACAAGCACTAATTCATTTAGAATAAAGACCAAGCATGCAGTACTACCTTGCTGACAGACATAAATTACAGCTTGGCTGTTAAATCTCTGTACCTTTCACACTCATTTCTCTTATCCAGGTGCTTTGCGTTTCATGAGGAAAATCATTGGCCTGAAGGACGAGTTTTATAACAGATACATAATGAGGAACTTCCTGTTTGAGCCAGTGGTCAAAGCTTTCCTCAACAATGGATCCAGATACAACCTCATCAACTCAGCCATTATAGAGATGTTTGAGTATGTCAGAGTGGTGAGTACACTTATCCAGTCATCATATATTGTAATGCTCCTGAACACACTGATAGGTTGTTTTTGTATTTTGTGTGTAATTGCTGTGTTTTATGTGTAGGAGGATGTGAAGTCCCTGACGGCTCATATCATAGAGAACTACTGGAAGGCCCTGGAGGATGTAGACTATGTTCAGACGTTCAAGGGACTGAAGCTTCGATATGAACAGCAGAGAGAAAGACAGGACAACCCTAAACTTGACAGGTCACTGGTCATTTCAGACCTTTATTGTTATTTGGATCCACCTATGTAGTAAAATAACTTTTTTTCTTTTTTTTCTTTACTACTATTCCTAAATTTATATTGAGAAATGTTTATAAATCTGTTTTCAACCAAAGAGATGATTTAAAGTCTCCTTATGGTATGCAGCCAAAATAAAAGCCCTGTGGTTTAATGTTTGACAGCCATAATATTAGTATTTTAATGCAGTGCTGTAAATTAAAATTATTTTTATTATTATTATTATACTAGGCAATGTTTTTACTCAGATTCTCTAATGGATGTTTTTAAAAATGTTTCACTAGGAATAATCTTAATTTTTTTTTTATTAAATAATGCAGTAAAAAATCATATATGTTTGTTATAATGATGTGAGTTGATGATGATGATGATGATGTTGTTAATTGTTGTTTTTCATTACTACTGTATGTTACTACTATTTGTTTCTTTTAAAATACATTAATCTTAACATTGAAATAGCCATAGATGCTGGTATGGCAATACAAACAAAAACAAATTATTATTATTATTATTATTGTATTTTACAGTACAATAATACTATTATAGTAATATATTTCTTAATTTATTTTAACTCTTATAAAATATTAAAATAATATTTATATAAATATTTAATAATTCAGTTTCAGACTTTTTTTTAAATTGAAGTAGTATTACGATATTAATATTGCTTGATTTGATTTTTGTTTATATTATTTAATTTAATTATTCTTACTCTTATTGTTGTATGGTCACTTTGAATAGGCTCCATTTAATAACAATAGTGTGAATGTGGCCTGAGACAACTTAAGTGGAGAAAGATTAAAAAAAAGAACCGAACAAACTATAAGGTCTAAGGTGAATTTTTTTTTCTTGACTATTAAAATTAGGGCTGGGGATCGAGTTTCATACTTTTTAGGCACCGACCGAATTGCCTTGATACCATCGAGTATCGAAAAATGACGTCGTTTGGTACCAAATGCTCATCAGGTCGTGTAAATCAGTGGAAAATGAATAGAAATTATGATTCTGTGCTGACAGACATAAATTACAGCTTGGCTGTTAAATCTCTGTACCTTTCACACTCATTTCTCTTATCCAGGTGCTTTGCGTTTCATGAGGAAAATCATTGGCCTGAAGGACGAGTTTTATAACAGATACATAATGAGGAACTTCCTGTTTGAGCCAGTGGTCAAAGCTTTCCTCAACAATGGATCCAGATACAACCTCATCAACTCAGCCATTATAGAGATGTTTGAGTATGTCAGAGTGGTGAGTACACTTATCCAGTCATCATATATTGTAATGCTCCTGAACACACTGATAGGTTGTTTTTGTATTTTGTGTGTAATTGCTGTGTTTTATGTGTAGGAGGATGTGAAGTCCCTGACGGCTCATATCATAGAGAACTACTGGAAGGCCCTGGAGGATGTAGACTATGTTCAGACGTTCAAGGGACTGAAGCTTCGATATGAACAGCAGAGAGAAAGACAGGACAACCCTAAACTTGACAGGTCACTGGTCATTTCAGACCTTTATTGTTATTTGGATCCACCTATGTAGTAAAATAACTTTTTTTCTTTTTTTTCTTTACTACTATTCCTAAATTTATATTGAGAAATGTTTATAAATCTGTTTTCAACCAAAGAGATGATTTAAAGTCTCCTTATGGTATGCAGCCAAAATAAAAGCCCTGTGGTTTAATGTTTGACAGCCATAATATTAGTATTTTAATGCAGTGCTGTAAATTAAAATTATTTTTATTATTATTATTATACTAGGCAATGTTTTTACTCAGATTCTCTAATGGATGTTTTTAAAAATGTTTCACTAGGAATAATCTTAATTTTTTTTTTATTAAATAATGCAGTAAAAAATCATATATGTTTGTTATAATGATGTGAGTTGATGATGATGATGATGATGTTGTTAATTGTTGTTTTTCATTACTACTGTATGTTACTACTATTTGTTTCTTTTAACATTAATCTATCTTAACATTGAAATAGCCATAGATGCTGGTATGGCAATACAAACAAAAACAAATTATTATTATTATTATTATTGTATTTTACAGTACAATAATACTATTATAGTAATATATTTCTTAATTTATTTTAACTCTTATAAAATATTAAAATAATATTTATATAAATATTTAATAATTCAGTTTCAGACTTTTTTTTAAATTGAAGTAGTATTACGATATTAATATTGCTTGATTTGATTTTTGTTTATATTATTTAATTTAATTATTCTTACTCTTATTGTTGTATGGTCACTTTGAATAGGCTCCATTTAATAACAATAGTGTGAATGTGGCCTGAGACAACTTAAGTGGAGAAAGATTAAAAAAAAGAACCGAACAAACTATAAGGTCTAAGGTGAATTTTTTTTTCTTGACTATTAAAATTAGGGCTGGGGATCGAGTTTCATACTTTTTAGGCACCGACCGAATTGCCTTGATACCATCGAGTATCGAAAAATGACGTCGTTTGGTACCAAATGCTCATCAGGTCGTGTAAATCAGTGGAAAATGAATAGAAATTATGATTCTGTCTAAGCTATGCGTTTTAAAACGAAAATGCACTAGTGTAAACGTAGCCTAGGGACATTAGTCCTGGGGACATCATCAGTGAAGAGAGGGCTTGTCTGTCTCCTGACAAAGCGAACATGCTAATTTTTTTTTGGAAAAAGAACTGTTGAGTGATTTAAAGATCTTAAGTTTGCAGCAGTGAGCCTCACATACTGACTTAAAAACTGTTCATTTTGCACTGAAAACTATTTGAACTTTATTAAAACTATTTTCACTGATTAATTGTGTTGGTTACATTTTGTTCCTTTGTGCAGTGACTCAGGAGATGAGTCTTTGAGTTTGTATAAACATCAACAAGCTGAAAAATAAAACCAAA
>NW_015661612.1:1864426-1913813 GCF_001515625.1 Sinocyclocheilus rhinocerous | reverse complement strand
GACTATTTGAGCTTTATTAAAACTATTTTGCACTGATTTATTGTGTTGGTTACATTTTGTTCCTTTGTGCAGTGACTCAGGAGATGAGTCTTTATGAGTCTGTAAAAACCTCAACAAACTGAAAAAAATAGTTTTATGAGGTAATGTAATCTTGTTAAAATGGATTTCATAAAGTTGGTATCGAAGTCAAGGTATTGGTATCAAAATATTTTGAATGATACCCAGCCCTAATTAAAATTGGATTGGAATTTCTTGTGCATGTAATAGTTACTTTTGAGTGGAAGTACCTTTTAATGAATGTATTTTTTGTGTGTCTTCATGCTTGTCACAGTATGCGGTCGATTCTGAGAAATCACCGTTTTCGCCGGGATGCGCGGACACTGGAAGATGAAGAGGAGATGTGGTTTAACACAGATGAGGAAGACTTGGAGGACGGTGAAGCTGTAGTGCCGCCCTCAGATAAGATGAAGAGTGACGAGGACCTGATGGATCCTATCAGCAAGTTCATGGAGAGGAAGAAACGTACGTTACTGCTACATGCATGCGATGTAATATTGATGTCCAACTACTATGATCCACTGTTTGATTGTGAAATGTTTTGATTGCTTACTTGTTTTTTTCTCTCTCTTTTCCCAAGTGAAAGATTCAGAAGAGAAGGAGGTGCTGACAGGGAAGGCGAGCCTCTCAGGACGGCAGAGCCCCAGTTTTAAACTCTCCTTCTCCAGCTCCCCAAAGCCCAGTCTGTCCTCTCCCCCAACCTCATCCCTCCACCCCGGTTCACCTGGTTCTCCAAGTTCTCCTGGGACAGGAGCCCGGAGCCCCCCCCCTACGGCAGCTGTCACCACTAAGGTAATTACGCTGATTCTAACAGATCAAACAATGTCCTAAAATTGCCTTTGTTACCGGTTACTTCTTTTTGACGGCATCTCGCTCCTATTCCAGGGAGGTCTGGTGGGGTTGGTGGACTACCCCGACGACGACGAAGAGGACGAGGATGAAGAAGACGCAGACAGTAAAGAAGAAAGTCCTCCGCTGTCCAAGAAGTCCAAGCTGAGCTCCTAAAGCAGTCCCTTGTCAATCAGTACAGTCAAGCTCAATGGGAGCTTCATCCAGTGACTATTGCAGCGCTCAGCCTAGAACTCAAAACTGAAACAAAATGAATGAATACACAAATGAATGGATAAATGAACGAATGCAGCCCCCCGCAGGAGTCCAAGGGGCGCCATGTGAGGAACAGAGAAAGGGAGAGTAAGAGAGGGAGAAGATTCGGTCACAGAGCGAAAAAGTGAATGTCTCCACGTGGAGTTTGTCCAAGTGCCAATCTGCAAGAAAGAGAGAAAGACTCGTGAAACGGACGGAGAGATCAAACATGAGATAAAGCTGGTCTGGACAAAGAATAATAAAAAAGGATTTAATAAGAAATGAATTTCGACAAAGCTAGAAGTACTGGGGGGTAAAATAAAGACCTCACACAGTCAGTCAGTCACTCACAGACACTCAAACTGTTGCCCCACAGAGCGTCCCAGGCTTGGACCAGGACACACTGCCCCCCCTCTCAGGGAAGGACCTCACATGACCCGAACTGGGCCAGCCAATCCACAACCATCACTCACCTTTGCTGACTCATCTCCATTTATTTCTCTCCTTCCTCTCAACCCTTTTTTCTGTTGCTTTTTTTTCCTCTTGATTCTTTTTTTCCCTTTTGTTTTTGAGTTTCTAGGGCCAGACGGGACACTAGGGAGCAAAGAAGTCTGGGTCGTCATTGTTTAAGATGTCACCGTTGTTCTCGTGGCTCAGCGGAAGTTCTTCCTCTTTCAAAGCCAGCAGTTCCCTCCTTTTTCTTATTCTGTTGTTCTCCCCTCTCATTTTTTTAAATGACATAAGAGACCTGCCTTTAAATGTTCAGGACGTTTTCAGCCGCACTTGAACAGGTTTTTAAAACCTCAGTGGGGGGAGATAGTTTTACCCTTTTTTTGCCCTTTAAAACTGCAGATTTTTTGGAAAATTTGTAAGCCCGTCTTGATTAAAGATTGAGTGGAACTCTAGATGTGATCGATTTGTCATATCTTCATTTTCTTTTCTTTTACATGAGTGTACTCTTAGTTGTTCGGTATATTTGGGACCATTAAAAAGATCTTTGCTGTAGTAGATCTCTCACAGTTGTGCTGGTTCCCTGTATCATGTCAACTGTGCTGATATTCTGTCTTTTGAAATGGGATTTCATCACTGAAATGATCGTCCTGTCTGCTCGTCTGAATAAGTCAGTGGAAAGTCCTGCCTCCGCTGACGGAGGCTTTCTAAACAACCTGCACACAATTAAAGATAAGTTTTTATTTTCTGAAATATCATGTTTCCCTTTGTACTTGAAAACCATGAAAATGGAGCAGTCCTGCACTAGAGGGCGTCCTTCACTGTCATTGGCGTGCAACAATAACAAGCAGGAGCCAGAAAGCAACTTGGTCTATATACACTAGCAATCAAAAGTTTGAAATAACTATTATTTTGTTATTTAACCACAGTAGAAACGGTGATATTGTGAAACATTACAATCTAAAAGAACTGTCATCTTAGTATATTTTAAAATGTAATTTAATTCTGTGCTGGCAAAGCTAAATTTTCAACAGCCATTACTCCAGTCTTCAGTGTCACATGATTTTCAGAAATCATTCTAATATGCTGATATGTTGTTCAATTATTGGTGCTCATTAATTAATAATGGATCTCCTTATCAATATTAAGCAGCAAAAACTTTTCGACAGTAGAATGATTTCTGAAGTATCAAGTGATACCAAAAGACTGTAATGATGCTGAAAATTAAGCTTTGCCATCACAGGAATGAATTACATTTTAAAATATACTAAAACAGAAAATTATTTTAAATTGATTCACAATGTTACTTCACTGTATCTTTGTTCAAATAAATGTTGATCATAAAAATATCTTACAAAAACATAAAAAAAAAATATTCCAATCTTTTGACGGTAGTGTGTTTTTGGAAAAGTTCACGCTTTTACTCGTTTACAAAAAAATAAGTGGATTTCATGACATGCTATAAAATTAAGACATTCTCATTTGCACAAATGAAAGCAATTCCCAGCCTGCACAAATCCTTGTCTGTTATAACTCTTCTCTATTTGTGATTTTAAACATGTTCTTCCACCTCATCTCTTCTTATCATTGCCTGAATGCAATATGTCTCATCTTTGGAGAGATTATAACTCCCATAAGCAACACACACCTGCCAATGTCCTGGCACTAACATGGCTTTTAATTAGAAATTTAACCATGACAAATCAAGCCACACAAATGCTCTCAGAGTTCAGCTCATTCCCATCCACTGCCAGTCAAATCCAAGAGCTGCTGGCAGTTCCTCAAAGGAGACACCATGCCAACTTCACCGCACGGCCTGAAGTGTCTCCCTCATCGTGTGTGGTGGTCTGCGCACATTATAAAGCTGTTTTATTTATTTGTTGAAGATTATTGGTCCTTTCCATTGGCATGTGGTAGTGCCAGTGCTCATGGAGCCATTAGGATGCCAGTGGAGAGTTTCTACAGATGTGCCTTTTTATGTGAAGCCACCCAGCTACTGAACGATTCAGGTCAGATCAGGATCTTTGGAAATAGTATGTAACCTATCAAGAAAGGGTTGATGGTTTAAATGATTTGTTTTGACTATCCCTGCTGAAAAGACCAGCTTAGACCAGTATAGTGCTGTCCAGCAGAACCAGCATGGTCGTTCTTGCCAATCTGGCTGATGACCTGGTTAATGTATTGTAAGAGGCCTAGGCAATTGTTTGGTTCATGTTGGTAATTTGTGTTGGTGCACTTAGATTCAATGCATACTTTTAAGGTGGTATATAAAATTATACTTGGTACTTTTCTGGACCTTGAACGTGGTAGTTACCTTGATGTCTATGGGAGGGTCAGAGAGCCCTCATATTTAATCAAAAATATCTTAAATTGTGTTCCGAAGATGAACGAAGGTCTTACTGGTTTGGAACAACACGAGGGAGAGTAATTAATGACAGAATTTTCTTTTTTGGGTGAACTAACCCTTTAATAATAAATGTTTCTTGACCACCAAATCAGCATATTAAAATTATTTCTGAAAGACTACGGCTGCTGCAAATTCTGCTTTTTCATTGCAGGATAAAAAAATGACATTCAAATATATCCATATAGACAAAGTTATTTTAAACGATACTAATATTTCACAATATCACTGTTTTTACTGTAATTTTATTAAATAAATGCAACCTTACATAAATATACATATATATTTTAAACACTTCATAAAAACTAATGTAAAATATAATTTTAATGTTATTAACTATGTTAAAAGTATTTTGAAGTGTTGACTGGCCTTGTTGTATCACTGCAGCACAAAGTTGAAAACTGGGTTACTTTTAATCTTTGTCTCAACCTACAACACAATTCCAATACCATCTTTTTCTTTTTACTTGAAATATGAGTTTCAAAAGCTATATGTGCACTTGCACTGTCCAAACTAAATTTGAAGTGGAGAATCGTTTGTTTATTGCTCTGCGTCAAGTCACGTGCACTACCTCTGATCCACCAGTAGACGGCGATGTCCACAGACTCCACACACACCTCTTCCCCAGGAGGAGAAAGGCTTTTGTGACAGATTGTATAATCGTTTAGGGGCAGTAAAGTCTGCCGAGCAGGAAATCCTCAGCGTCTCTCGTCAAGGTTGTCAAAACAGCTGCACAATGTGCACTTTCATGTGCACAACTGGACCCTGTCGCCCCGACCAACAATCGCTTGTGTTCGCTGCACAAAGTGGCCTCTGTGTCGGCCGGGCCACCTCCTTATGGCCCGGCGGCCGCCGTGGAGGTGATCAGGGGGCATGTTCAGCATAGCGTGTCTGTTTGTGTGATTAATCACCATGTAAAACTCCAGCGTATCCGTTTTGGTGAGAGCAAGGAGCCACGGGCGCCTCTCCGTTTATGCGTCATTGTGTCTAACGGTGCCCGGTAGCTGAGAGCAGAGGGCAAAAGTTTGAGCATATGGTTGAGATTAAGGCGCTAAAGAAACTGACTGATTCACATGATTGGGATTTGTTTTATTTTAAGTTTGGCTGATTTAAACGTTTTATACTGAATAAACGTTTTAAAAGTGATTGATCTTTGGGAATACTCACTAAAGCCTTTTGTTCAGTGTAGCATGATCATAAACATCCATTCCACATCCAAAGTGTTAGTTGCTTCCTATATGTGTTTACATCTGTTCAGTTTGGTTTTAGGCTATTTGCATGCTGTCTTCATGAACCTTGGTTGTTTCTAAAGTCTAAATGATCATTTATTTTGTAACTTTCAAAATCATACTGCTTGGAATAACATTGCCATATTAGTTTTTTTTTTTTCAATATATAGTATACAAAGTATTTTTCTGAATGCACAGAATACTCAAGTGCCCTTCAAAATGTGCAGTATACAACACACTTATCTTATCTTGATGAACAAAACGTATAAGAATCATTATCTTGTGTTGGTCCCAGATATCCAAAACCATTGGAAAAAAATCCTATTGGTTTTGTGTGTGTGTGTGTGTGTGTGAGGGAACCTCTAATGTGATGCTAACATCTGGATTGGCCTACAAAATCTCTGAGTAGGTGCTTCTTTTGAATAAGTAATTATTTCACAACCATTAAAGTATTTTACATGTAGCATGAATATGTGTAGAATGAATGCAGTCTGGACATAATACATTGGTCATGTTGTCATTGTTATGTGTACCAGTGTCAGTTGTGTAGCTTCACTGCCATTCACAAATCCTCTCCTGTGGCCTCATGGGAAAGTGTGCACAGGACAGGATGTGCACTTCTGAATCTCAATATAAGTAGTAGGTCATCCGGGAACTTTTCGCTTACTATATAGCAAGGAAGTGTGCAATTTCAGATGCAGCGGCCCTGTCCCAACTCGCACTCTAAACCCTCTCAGTCTTCCTCTGTGTCCAAACTTTTGTGATGTAATGCCGCTTTGACTGTCTGTAGAAGTCTGCTGCGGAGCTCGCCTCAGTGCGGGCTCGCAGAAGTACTCATCGAGGGTGCATAGCGGAAAAAGGGGGTGCTCGCGAGCACCCTTCTGAAAGCTAAAATGATGAATGGGACACCCTACCCTACGGTCTCGTGGACTTAACGGACACGAGCACATGGGGGCCATTGTAAGTCCGCAAAATATGCATTATTTTCCCAGTTCTATAAATGTAAGAGTAAAATGTTATTTATATCAGTTTTAAGTAAGAAATTTCTCTTCATTTATTTGAAGTGCAAAATTTGTAGGGCACCAACTAGGCCTTTCTGCAGTTAACATTATTTAGTACAATTCCAAGACCGCAAGCTCACATGAAGTGTGCCATTTGGGACAGGGCCGCGCGCCATCCCTCCAAAAAAGAAATCTCTATTGTGATCTTTTTTTAATGTCTCTTTCTTAACTTGTTTTTTTGATCGTACTGCCAAGTTTAGACATTTTTCCTTTAAAAAAAACGTATATAAAAGCAAAATATTCCTAAAATATTTTAATGATAACTTAACACGCGACATAGTGAGGTCATATGAATTTACTCTACTTTTCTTCAGAATAGGCTCATATGAAGATGTTTCTATCACATGGAAAATTCTATTCTGAATATTTCTTTTTCAGTCTTTTTGTCTGCTCTGTGAATCTGAACTCAGCTTTTTGCATTGTGTTAAACGAATTATTTAATGAGTGATGTTTTCTCCAGTGAATGGTAGCCAAGACTGAACCCTATGGACCTCCCGCAATCTAGTCCAGCTTGGCTTTGCATAGAGACTAAACGAACCCTGATTAGACAGACAACAAACTTGAACAAGCTTTATTAAATTCACATATTGGTCTCTAGTGTGGGCTAAACACTGTGGTTTAGGCTAGATAGGATAGCGGGATAATCTACCATGTTAAATTTACCCTGTATAATGTTACATAAATGGACTAGTGGGTGTTTTCATTCTCAATCAATAAACACATTTGAGCAGGCATGAAGAGCGAATGGCTTTACCATGAGGAAACACACACACACATATTTGGATTCTTGCCTGCAGTTAATGTTCAAATATAAATATAATAGTTCTTGTTAGAGTGTAAATATAACATGTACAGCTGCGAATGTGCTGTTCTTGGCAGTGCCATTTGGTTTTTAATGTTAAAACATCACTATGAAACTTTTACAGACTTCGCTATTAATATATTTAAATTGAGGGTCTTTACAACTTCTTCAGTGATCTAGATGGTGATGGTGTTTAGCTTTTGCTTGTCTGTGGCACTGTGTAAAGGGTCATGACTGTTGCCGTCTCTCTCTCAGTTGCCTGGGTGAGAGATAAGAGAAGCATGTCAGTCTCTGCTGATGTTCAGCATTTCTCTTTCTTACTCCGCTGTCAGTAGCCTGGGGGTCTCGGTTAGCCTGGGCACGAGATAAGAGAAGTGTGTAAAAACTGTACTGCTGTTTAGCACTGTAATGCTCTGTTTCATTCTCTCTCTCTCTTGCCACTTTAACCTATTTCAGGCTTGAAAGTGGGTGGATTATCTGGTGACAAGTCCCAGACGAGCGTTCTCTCAGCACATGTGGCATTCCATCACATGCTACCTTTGAAATGCTTCTACATCTGAGGCCACAGACGGCATGTCAAACACCTTGATAGAGGTGTCGGAGCCCGTGTGTTTGATTTACACCCACCGCCGTGCTCAAATCGCCACATGCTGTTTCTTTCAGCACTGAAAAAAACAAAACAATGTGATTAAATTTAATTAATTGCATAATAAAAAAAAAAAAGAATGGTATGTAATGTCATCAACATCTGTTAAAGAGCTATAAAATGTGTTTTTGCAGGCTGTTGCATGTGCAGCACGGATCTATTCTCTTTCTTTCTCCCTCTGTTAATTTTAAGAGCTCCTTTGAGTGCATCATAAAAACGACAGCATGAAAGACGAGTGTTGCTCTCAGTGCTCTCATATCTGTCTTATAACACACATGCACATACACACACACACACACACACACACACACACACAAACACACACATATATTGATGCTTAAAACAGACTGTTAACATTGTCTTGATGGTGGAGTGAGGTCTTCCACTGATTGCATTGGGAAATTGCAATGCATATATTTATTTATTTATTTTTATATACTTTTATAAATGTAAGAGTAAAATGTTATTTATATCAGTTTTAAGTAAGATAAATTTCTCTTAATTTATTTGAAGTGCAAAATTTGTAGGGCAACAACTAGGCCTTTCTGCAGTTAACATTATTTAGTACATAATTCCAATAAAATGTAGTTTTGAAAGACTTGACTAATATCTCTATTAGTGCATCTTAGGTAAAATATTTAGAGACAGTATAGCAGAGACAGGTCACTTGTATTCCCTTGTATTCCTAGTTAAGGAAGTTCCGCCTTCCAAACAAAAGAGACAATTGGTGAAGTCAATGCAGGGTGTTCGATGACCATGGCTGCATCCGAAATCGCATACTTCCCTACTGTATAGGCGAAAAAGTGTATGTGTCAAAAATAGAAGTATATCCGAATTCACAGTAGTCATAAAAGAGTAGGCAAAAAGTATGACCTACTACTTCCTACAATGAACGTCAGTGGGGTTCAGTGTTGTTTTGGACCCTACAGACTTTGATTATATGAACAAAAACTGTCTTCAAATGTCTTATTTTGTGTTCCACAGAAGAAAAGTAAGTCACACATATTTGGAATGAGTGTAAGTAGATTCTTATTTTTAGGTGAACCATCCCTTTAAAATGAACTGTGGTACAATGCATATATTCTTTCCCCCCTCTCTTTTGCATATGGGTTAAATCTACACGACTTCTTTAAAAAAGTTAGTTCGGAAACGCGGTTAACGTGTGTCGATTTATGTGTTGAGGGAGAGAACAGAGTCATCTCTGTTAAAGTACATCAGGGGCGTTGAGATCTCTCTCCTGCTGTCCATAAAGCCCGCTCAGATTGTAAAATGGCCTTTCACAAGATGACACAGGAAGCACTCCCTTGCTGAGCCGTTCCCCATCGACCACAAATCACTGCGCACCATTCAGTTGCTCTGACAAACTCTCTCTGGGTCAGAACTGGTACAGTAACAGCTGGTTTTGAATTTAAAGGTGCAGTAATATTCACAAATTTTTATGGCTGGTTGAAGATCAGTGATTTGTTGAAATGCAATTGTCTACTGTCTCCGCTGGTGGTCACGGGCTAACAGTTCAGTGCGGTCTCAGAGGATTGTGCACTGCTGACAGTCAAATCCATTGTGCAGGTCTGCTTCGGTTCATGTGTCTCACTTTGTCAGGACTTCACATGCTAATCAAAAACATGTTTAATTTCAATCTACTGTATTTATGACCTGAGGAAACATGTTGTAGGGCCACAGCATGAAAGGTTCTTGTACCTTTTACCGTCCTCTGTGGAAGTGACTGTTCCTGCATACCTTTTTATTGGTTTCTAAGTGGATATCTTTTGACTTTTTGAATTTAGATAAGTTGTTGTTGTTGAAAACATTCATATTGGTTCTAGATTCATTTTATAGATCTCTGCCCTTTTTAAATAATTTCTAGTATCCCCTGGCTACATTTAGAATTTTTTGGAATGGACTCTTCCAGGTTTATAGAATCAGTAGAGTTGATTCTACTATGGTTTTCTTGATTCTTAAGAAAAAGCGTGTTGAAACAATATCTTGCAGATTAATGTATCATGATTGATAGTTTGAATGACAAGCTATCTTATAGCCTTTTTAAAAATAAAAAAAACAGGAAGGGGGCAAAAACCTTTTCACGGCACTGTAAGTATACAGGCAGGTATTAATAATAATATAAAATATAGCCTAGGTATACTGTAAGCATGCAGTAAGCATATAGTAGTTTCTTTAAAGCATTTTCAGCCGGTCTGCAGTAAATCTAATGGTGAAAGACACAAGTCACGTTGATCACTTAGTCAAGTAGCTATTATGCTCCTTTATCTGTTTGGTTTTGAACGACTTGCTGTTTTTAAACGATTTATTGATTCATAGATTCACTCTTAACTCGCTCGGATGCCACCTACTGGTGTAACCTACAGAAAGAGCCATTTTGGTGAACAGATTCAAAAGATTCAATTCAATCGTGAATTGAATCTTTCGGGAAGTCGTGGCCTAATGGTTAGAGACTCGGACTCGTAACCCAAAGGTTGCGGGTTCGAGTCTCGTACCGGCAGGGATTGTAGGTGGGGGGAGTGAATGTACAGCGCTCTCTCCCACCTTCAATACCACGACTGAGGTGCCCTTGAGCAAGGCACCGAACCCCCAACTGCTCCCCGGGCGCCGCAGCAAAAATGGCTGCCCACTGCTCCGGGTGTGTGTTCACGGTGTGTGTGTGTTCACTGCTGTGTGTGTGCACTTAGGATGGGTTAAATGCAGAGCACTAATTCCAAGTATGGGTCACCATACTTGGCCACATGTCACGTCACTTTCAATGGGATGAATCAAAATACTGGTAACGTTAATGGACAGTCAATTGACTCCCTGATGTCGTGAATCAGTTTACTGTGAATTCCTACCTGGTCACGCATTAAAACGCCATTGACGTTTATCACCATATCGCTGTATAACTTGTCAAAACTGATATTGTTTGATATAGCCTAATTATTTTATTTATTAACTATCTTTGCTGGTATGATGGAATATGCTCTTGTTTACTTTAATTTATGACTCGTGACTGAAGAAATTGACAACGTCACTGGTAAGTTACCTATGCTCGTTTATTTTTCTATTCTTTGTGGGAATTTTTACGATTGTGACAATAGGATAGCCTTATCACTCTCTGTCTACACTACATCTCTGAGTGGGTTTCACATCAGCTGATTTTTTTTTCAGTTGTCAGCTAATGCTGTTTTTTTGCTGTTGTTGTTGTGCACTCATTCCTAGCAGCTTTGTGTGGATTTGATGGCTGTTTGTTTGTGTTTGGAAGTTCATCTCATTTATGTGCTCAGTACAGTGTGAAAATATCACTTGCACTGTTTAACCAAGTGTTATGTCCTACATCAGTATCCATAAATCACCCCCATACTCATGCCCTATTTGATGGACAGCCATTTGAAGTGGTGCCAGAAACCGAAGTGGTTGTTATGGAGTGTACTCGTTAAACCCCATAATGCACAGTAACAATGATTTTACAATCAATGTACACTCAATGGCTAGCGAATACCCATAATGCACTGTGATGGTCGGGTGACAGTAAATGCCGTTCATAATGAAATCATACAGGTGTAGGTTCCTTTTTAATTGATTTTAAGTTGTTTAATTCAACTTAAGTTCTATGAAAGATATAAATTTCATTTCTTTACTACTAGAATTTGCCATTTAGCCAAGTGTCAGATGTTTAGTGTTTAGATGTTTAAACAGTAAGCACAAACTACTCAAAAGTGTCCGAATTCACTCACTTGTTTTCATTCACTCTCTATAGAGGACTGTAGAGGAATAATGCGAATAATGCATAAAATAGTAAATGAGGGTATATGGGGGTGATTTCGGATACTGTCCAAGTCTTTGTTTGCAATGGCATATTAGTGTACTGCTTACTGTATACTGCACCATGTGTACTAAATTATGTACTAAAAACTGCTTACTGTTCTTTAACTATTCTGGACAGAATTTCCCCAAAGCATCGTAAGCCTGTGTAGATATTAGAAACCATTGGCACTAATTTCCTTACTAAATATCTTACAATACTTTTGGGAAACAGCCCTGTGCTTTATGCTGCAATGTCCCATAGTTTGCTGTATAGGCTACTGCATATTTTTGCCGAACGTAAAATGTTTATTTGTTTCATGTATACAAAAAAATGCAAACTACACCCCCCCCCCAAATATAAGTATGTAGTATGTAGTATTCCAAGCATACTTTTTTTGTCCTTTGTGCCTTCTCTTTAACTGATGAACTGTTGATCGAACAGATCAAAACAAACATCAATGATGAGTGATGAGCTGTTTTCTCATAAGTGCCACTAACTGTTGTCATCCGATGCACAGTGCAGTGGCTGGATTAACCCAAACTCCATGTCCAGTCCTGAAGGTGAGAGGTCACAGGTATTATGGGATCTCTCTGCAATCTTTTGGGACAGGAATGCCAGTGACCACAAAAGACTGCCTTTGGCCAGATGATCAATGAAGTCCAAACGCTATCCGTTAAGGTCAGGGTTGAAATCCCAAAAAATGATGCTGTAGTGGATCCAGGTCAGAGGTGACCGTGAGGCCACATGCTCTCTGCTCAGTCATGTGTGAAGTTTTGAAAGTCGTTCTGTTTAGTCACATTACAAAGAGATATGCTGGCTTGTGTTGCACACAGAAAACAAAGACCCCGTCAAGGTGAGACAAGACGGATGACCCAGTCAGGATTTATTTTGTGTCAGTGGCTGGCTGACTGTATGTTATGCATTATGTTTAGCTGCTATTTAACTTCTGTTATACTGATAAGCACCTGTTATTTTCATTGTTGGGGAAAGTTACTTTTAAAAGTAATGCATTACAATATTGGGTTACTCCATAAAAAATAACTTGCTTATTTATTTTTAATAACATAAACCCAAAAGTTATATTTTTGCCAACTGTAAAGGCTCTTTCACACCAAAAGGGACATTAATAACCCCCAGACTGGAGGAAGTGCCTCTGCCTCTGCACTTCACTCCCAATTTCTCTCAACACAGGGACAGGAGAGGTGTCAGTAATGGGAAAACAAAATTATTTAAAAAAGTAACCCAGATATTTTCTTGCAAATTTAAAAGTAATGCTTTACTTTACTATTTACTTGAAAAAAGTAATCTGATTACGTAACTCGTGTTACTTGTGATGCATTACCCCCAACACTGGTTATTTTCTTAAAGGGATAATTCATCCAAAACTGAAACTACTGTCATCATTTACTCATCCTTTATGTCGATCTAGTCTCGTATGACTTTTATTCTTTTGTGGAACACAGAAGAAAGTATTTTTGGAAAATGCCTCAGTGTTTTTTTTCTCTCTGTATAATGAAAGTCAATGCAATCCAATCCCCAATGTTGATTTTGATCCCGTTGGCTTTCAGTATATGGACAAAAAACAGCTCAAAAGCATCCTTCAAAATATCTTCTTTTGTGTTAAAAGAAAGTCATGCATGTTTGAAACTACATAAAGGATGAGTAAATGATATAATTTTTTGGTGAATATCCTTTAAAAGAGGGCATTTAATATTAGTAGTTTTGATTGTATGTGAGTTTTGCAGTCGCAGAGCTACAGCAGGTGGTCATCAGTCAGGTCGGACAGATGTCCTCTGGCCTGTGGAGGTCAGAGTAAACAGACTGAGCTCCGACCTCCGGTGTGCTGAGAAAGCGAAATTCTAGCGCAGTCTCTATCCTCATTGATCAGCCACACTTTAGCATGCATTAGGTTGCACCCACACGACAGCATGCTCTAATGAAATCAATCTGCTGTGGAAATGCCTCATCCGGGTACCGGAGACAGGAGGAAGATTTAGAAACCTGTTACTGTACCATCAACATCTATCATTTGGGATTTTCATATATAGCTATACTCAGTCACCGTATATAAATGTGTATGTGAGTGTGATTTATGTGTGATTTATGTTCACATCCTGAAAGGAAAAAGCATTAAAGGAATAGTTCACCCCAAAATTAAAATTTGCTGAAAATTTACCCTTAGGCCATCTAAGATGATGAGTTTGTTTCTTCATAAGAACAGATTTGGTCAACTATTCCTTGCAGCATAATGCACAGCATGCAGATTTTTTTCTTTGCATGGAATACCTAGATGACCTGCTACATTTGCCTTAACTATGTAGTATACAACAAAGTGCACTGCACGAGACACTGTATCCCACAATGTAGTGCATCATGACCTTCTTTTTTTATTTTAAGTAATGAATGATCTGGAAGCAATATTAACTATGATTTTCTTTAACTACCTTTTAGCTACTTATTTGATGATTAAAGGACAAGTTTGCCCATTTTCAACCAGCTTTATCTGTAGTAAATGCAAACGAACAATGTGTACCTTTTCTCTGTGTTACCTGCACCAAGATCTCCCGGTTGGTTTGTGAGCTTTAGTGTTTTTGTTACAACTACAGATTCTACTTTACATTTTTGTATTCCCGCCCACAGACAGTTGGAGCCCAGGGCATTATGGGTGTTGAAATTTCCCTACATTTTTGGCAAAAAGGGAATTTCATAGCCCCTTTTCTCTGTTTTCTCTAGTCATGTAACACATTTTTTGACCTTCTACTGCATAGACAGCCAAGTTGAATTAAAAGCCCATATTTCCAGCGGTGAATTATCCTTTCAACCTTTAGTTAAGCTCCGGCCCATTGGTTACTTTTGCCAACTCAGACTTTACAGAAAATCCCATAGGAATGAACTGGAAATTTCTATGAAAAGTTTTTTTTTTTTTTTTGTAAAATTAACTAATGAAATTGATTGGATGTTATTCTTATGTGGGCTAGAATGAATTGTTGCATTTCAAAGCACTTTATCTTTTTATTTAAAGATTTTTTTTAATAGAAATTATTTTATTTGGCAACATTGTTTGATATATAGAATAGATCAAAAACTTGGTGAAATTGGAGAAAATGGTGGATGGCAACTGTTGCTAAAGTAGGATTTGCCAGTAAAGTTTTTAAAACAGATCATAGACAAGTATCAATTATCTTTAAGACATATTTATGCAAATTATGCAGATTATAACCTAGTAAAATATTGTCTCATTTACCAATAATTGCATGGATAGGACAATTTTATATGTGTGGTTTCTGTTGTTCCTACATTTTTTTTTTTTGTAAATTTAGAAAAAAATTATTATAAGAGTTATTGGTGAATCGTGATTTATTCGTGAAAACGCAGATTTCATGCACAAATTTGTGCATATGCACACGTAGTGACTGAGACCCAATGTGTTTTAAACTCATTTTGTTTTTACACACTGTTTCTCATACTTTTCTTGCTCTAAGTTAGAATTCCATTCTGAACATATCCCGTGTCTGTTTTACCCCGTAGCTCAGCTCAGTGACACACAATCTCCGCTCTAGACAAAGTAATAAATATCTCTTCTGCGAGATAAAGGGAGAGTGTGTGCGAGATGATTACCCTCAGATGTGCCATATGTGTGAGTTTACCCACAGTACACACGGAGCCAAGAGGATGAAGGGAGTAGAACGTCCCCACACTTGTTCTTTTCATCCCTTTATTCTCGGAGGAAGAGGCACATGTATATTTTTTGGGGGGCTGTGAGTGGTGTGTTTTCTCTCAGTAGGGATAATGCTAGTCATTAATCAGTGTGTCTTGTGCTGAAACGGCCTCCCGCTTGAAATGTCACCGGGATCCGCTGTGCCCAGCGCCCGCTACCGTTCATCTGCTCTGTTAACTGTTTGCGGGGGCCTCCCGCTGGTTCACACACCTGGAGCAGAGCCAGCCGACCGGGATATTTTTAATTCCGCTTCCCCTTTACCTCAGTTCTCAGGAATGCTCTCCCACCTACACAGCGTCTGCTCACCATTACATTTATTTGAAATTCAGATCTATATTTGCTCATCAGAAACACATGCTATGGTGGGTAAAATGCACACAGAGCACTTGCAATGAGGAACATCTTGGAGCCCATAACTTAAGCTGGCTGTTAAATTTCCTGAACCATGTGAATATGTGTATCTGTGTTACAGGAACACAGGAAATACCATCTTATTATCCAGGTTTTTGATCTATATGTCCATACATGACATGTCGTATAAAGGCCCATGCTGTGAAGATAAGTTGGGACCAGATTAAAAGAGACTGAGAACCAGGTCAGTTTCATTCAAGCTCAGTCACACACAATACTCCCATTTACAGTGAGTCACAAACACTCTTGTGTGACGTTGAAGTGGATCCTTTTTGTTGGAGTGATGATGTGTGGCATCTGCGCACTTCATAAAGGCCTCATGCTCACAGGGGTCGTGTTATTGTTGTAGTGGGAAGTTCTATCATAAATACTCCCCTGGGAAACGCGACTTTGAGGAACTGAAACATGCTTTCGAGGTAACGCGTAATTTACACACCAAACATTCCCAGAGGCAGATGCCTGTCTGACTGACTGGGGTAAATTGTAGACATAATGGCCGCAGGCTTGCTTCTTTTTCCCTCTTTGTTTGAAACCGGAATTTGAAATGCATAAATAGGACAAATCTGCCCGGTTCTCCTCCTGGACCCAATCTCGGTAAGTTTGGGGGAAGTTTCTGTGATCAAAAGCATTGTAAAATGGTTCCAGGGCAGGATATTTCCTCAGTGTGTTTCCAAGGTTTAGATGGACAAGGAGAAATAAAGGTTTCCCTTCCTTTTTCTTTGAGCTTTTGAGGGGAGACCCCAGAGTTTTTTTCAATTTATTTTTTTGGGTAACGCTACATTCCACAGCAGTCATGACAGTTGGGGTGGTCTCGTATAGGTTTGCATGTCTTCATGCTTGTCTCTCCCTCTCAGGCCCAATGAAACATCTTAAGCGAAAAGTTCAACCCTCATGTTCTGTTCAGATTGACTTTACTGTTTTTTTCTTTGGGCATCCAGACATCCCTGTGATTTATTTGTAAAAATAATAATATTATTATTCCATGTCTAATCTACCACATTTTTGATTTTGTTAACTTTTCTGAACGAAGATACGAAGATAAGATGAAGACACAAATGTTCAAAGCCAAACTATTAATTGAATTGATAAATATTTAAAGAATAATACATGATTAAAATCTATTAAAATGTCACATTTTCTTTTAACTGTGATTGGGAGGGAAAATGGTCAAATCAAAAGTCAAAATTTTGGGGCTGGTAATTTGTTTTTAATATTTTTGAAAGAAGTCTCTTTATGCTTGATAAGGCTTAATTTATTTGATAGGAATACAGTAATTTTGTGAAATATTATTACAATTTAAAAGGGCTGTTTTCTATTTTAATATCTTTTAAAATGTAGCCTAATGTATTTCTGTCAAAGCTGAATTTTCAGCACCCATCACATGATCCTTCAGAAATCATTCTAATATGCTGATTTTGTGCTCAAGAAATATTTCGTATTATTTTGAAATGTTTGTACATTTATTTTTTCAGGAAGAATAGAAAGAATAGCATTCATTTGAAATATAAATCTTTTGTAACAATGTAAACGTTTTTACTGTCCCTTTAGGTCAGTTTAAGCATCCTTGCTGAAAAGCGTTCATTTCTTTAAAAAAAAAAAAATGAAATAAATACAAAATAAAAATCTTACTGACCCCAAACTTTTGAACAGTAGTGTATGTAGATCTAACTACTGAAAACAGATTTCTGGTTTGAGTTGACATGGAATCACCCAGTAGTAATTTCAAAATTAAAGTATTATATTCCCGCTAAAATATTTTAATACGCTTCCCTGATTAAGCAGTTATTATTGAAGCTTTGACCATCTGAGACCCCAAACAGAACATAAGGGTTGCTGCTTTGTTCATTTTATCCGTGATGATTTACAGTTATCACAATCAATAGCATGTAAATCTGAAACGCATTTCTGTGGTGCGCCACAACATAAGCAAGCGTTTGATTGGCTGACAGATCTCTGCACTAATTAGGATTGCTTTAACAAAGTGCACTCCTCCCCCTGTTTTACATGCACTCTTTATTTAAATTGGCCCTGTCATATGCAGAAAGGCGGCTGCATTGTTGTGCAAGGGCCGGCGAGTTTCACACTCGTGTGTTAAGGCAGATGAGGCTTTCCTTCCTCTGACTGCACAAAAACAAAACATGTAAAGGGAGGAGGAAGCTGCCAATTAGAATCTACAGGCCTGTGGAGCTGTGGCTGCTGATTGGCTAATTGGGTGTCTGAACAGAGAGCTCTCTCAAGCAGCGATGCAGATCTCATGCCTCAAACATTAGCATAACGCTCCCGAGGTGTCTTTTGTGGCTTTATTTATGGATTATTGTGTTTCTCTTTATCCTTTTCTGTGTCTTGCTTTAAATTTTTTTTTTTCTGTCTAGCACACAAACACTTGGATCATGTCCTGTAATACAGTGATGCCGTTATATCATAATGTCACCTGATATGAATTGTCCTATGCCTGGTGAAGAACTATTGGAAAATGACTAATAATATGTATTTTAGAACTTCTATCTTGTATCTTGAACTTTTATATCTTGTTTTGAGATATAAATGAAAACAGGTATTTGATCATTTAGGGCTATGTGACTGTTTTTGAAATTAACATCTTTCCCATCAGATTTTATTATTTTATATTAATGTATTATATTTTTTTTACAGCTGTAGCAATAACTATTTGACTGGTATTTTGGCAGGAATTATGGTAAGGAATACCATGGTAAATGTTTGTTAGGAATTAAACATTTGCATCAAATTGCACTATAATATGTGAGCTATACTTTATAATTATTTAAAGGGGTCATATAATGCTATTTTAAAGATCATTATTTTGTGTATTTGGTGTAACAGAATATGTTGACATGCTTTAATGTTCAAAAAACACATTATTTTTCAAATACTGTACATTATTGTAGGTCCTCTATGCCCCGTCTCTCTCAAACACGTCGTTTTCAACAAAGCCCCCTCCTTTGACAAGCACAGTCTGCTCTGATTGGCCAGCTGAACCAGTGCATTGTGATTGGCCGAACACATATAAGTTGCATCAACGATTTAACAGACTTTAATTGCAGTGTTCTTAATCTTTATAAGTTAGTAGTACTGTTCGGGTTTACAGTGTGGGGGCGTGTTAGAACGAGCCGTTTTAGGTAGGCGTGGCTGACTCTTAACTTTTAAAAAGAATATCTCTTTGGATTTGAGACTTTAGTCTTTGCAACTTTACAGATCTTCTTTATGCACCAAGAGCTTGTAACACTCCAAAGAGAAAGGAAAACTTGAAATCGCATCATATGACCCCTTTAATATCTGTAGTGATGTAACATTTTGACATTATGTAATCAAATATTGGTGGTACTTTTGTAGAATGTGGATTATTGCAGGTGGAACATGATTATGGGATTGACAGAATATCTGCAGCACAAAAGGGTTAGATTATTAGAGCAGGTCAGTGATGTTGGTTGATTATATAAGCTTTATGATGGTCTATTAATAGCTGACAGTGTCCGTGGTTTCTCTCCGTCAGCATGCACTGCACTCACGTACCTCTGATATACATAATGCAAATGCACACTATTTTTATTCTGATGCATTATGCATGTCATCGTCTGTGACGTGCTGATGAATGTTGAAAGGATTTGCTCATAGCTGTGATGGAGAGGGACTGAGCTGGCTGAGGTTTTGCGCATTTGTCTAGTTTTTTCATCTTGTATCTTCCCCGTTCTTTGCCTGCTCACAATATTTTAATGGATAGCTCACCCAAATTTTTTTTAAATTGTCATTATTTACTCGTCCTGCCATTTCAAACCTGAATTTTTTTAACTGATATAATGAAAGTCAATGAGGCCTGGGGCTGTCAAGCTCCAAAATGACAAAAAAACACTGTAAGCAGAACACTGCAACCAGATCATTGGGTATGTTTGTACACACATTTTCCTCAATTGAATGAATTCGATCTGACTTCAGATTCCAGTTCTGTTTATAGGAACCCTAAACTTTGCTCTTTGATTCACATATTCATTTCCATATTTAATCAGATCGAAATTTCATTTGGATCGAGCTCATTGGGATCAATTGATGTGTTTACATGAAGGCTTTTCAGTCTGTTTGAGCCTTAAATCCAATTGCTAACAGATTATTTTGGTGCATGTAAGCATAGCTCTTGAGTCAGTGAGAATCAGATCATTCCAATTCATGAACAAATCATTCAGACTGTTTTTGTGAACTAGATTAAGTGATTTCATTCAAAATATCCAGCGCAAAAGAATGATTCTTCACTACTGTCACTACTTCTCTAAAAGAATAACGACTTCATTGGAATTAACATCAGACCCAGTTGCTGTTGTATGACTTCAGAAGACCTAATCTATAGTTTACGAGTCATATCGACCACTTTTATAATGCTTTTATGGTTCTTTCTTGACATTATAGAGGTTGACAGCCCAAGTTCTCAATTACTTGTATCATAAAATGAAAGGCAGAACATTCTTCATAAATTAATATTTTGTGTTCCAACATGAGGGTGAACTATTCCTTTAAAACCTGAGCCATGCATTATCCAATTCAAGTGAGCAGAAAGTATAAAAGAGTGAGGGGTAGATGAGAAAAGAACCGAAAGAACAACCACTGAAAAAAGAAAGAAAGGAATATGGGTAAAAAGAGGGTGAAAATGGTGGAAAAATGCCACTCTAAAGGATTTCGCTTGAGGTATGTGCTTTATATTGAGATCTGATGGCTTTTGACAATAGTGAGCCCCCTCCTCCCCCTATCCAGATGCCTCTACCCCTGAGGGGGATCTCAGGGGCCCACGGCTCTCCGCTCTTGGGAACTACCGTGGGTGATTGGCCCCCTGCCTCACCCACCAACAACGCTCACAGAACAGAGCACCGTGTGTAGGGCAGAGGCAAGCGAGGCGACCTCAGGGCCTCCTAATAAGCAGCAGCAGCCATGGAGCCGGACCTCTGAAGAGATCCAGAAACAATGATTGTGCAATAATATGGAAATGACAGCAAAACCTTAGCTCAGCTACCAAACGGCAGCGCTGTGACGGGAAGCCGTGTCCGAACTCATTAGGGTTTCTGTATGTCTCTCTTCCTTTTTGCAGGCATTCCCATTTCAATACTTGTGCATGCGGCTGTTTGAACCTGGCAGGCTTAGTATGTGTGGTGTGCAACTGGACAGTAAAAATACCCAAACCGTACTGGGCCCCTTATCATGTACAGCACACAAATTAGGCAAAGCAGCATCCATCTGCCGCACAAATAGAGCTCCAACCCGAACCGGCGCTCTGCCATTGTTCTGGCCATTTGCCGCCCCTCCCGGAGTAATTCGTGTGCCCCGCTACTCTGCTCACCCGTCACTGGCTATTCACTTAAACCTGAAACATTTCCATGGGCACAAAGGCTTCAAACATGGCCGTGACAAAGGAAAGGATTTCTGCGTTTCTATTCTTTTCCTCCTCTCTGTCTTTCTCCTTTCTTCAAGACATTGTGTTGTTTAATTGGTTGTGCTTGGTAATTTTGTCTCTTGTCTTCTCCCATACTGAGTGATTGTGCGGGGACAGACGTTTGCTTTGACTGGATCGGACAGGAGCGGGCTCCCTCCCGTATGCTGGGAGCCGTCTACCTTTGTTAGGTACGCGGAGTTCGGTTCGGGCTCTGTGTGTGGTAAGGTTTGGGAATCCTGCACGGATGTCGTGGGAATGCCGAGGAAACGTCCCTCCTCATGCCGCTGAATGACTGAGATGATCCCTCCGTGACGTGCTCAATGAATTCATATCTCCGGTCTTGCTGGTGATTAATGATTCCTGGCGGTTTCATGCCGAATCTATTGAAAAGCCCAGCAGTGAGCCTGTACTGTACATTTTCTTTGTTGCAGAGACTGTGTGTGTTCTGACATGTTTTTTTTAAATTTTTTTAAATGAACTCCATACTTTAGTGCTGGGCTGCTGGCTGAAAGAGCATCAAGGTTAACAGTCTATGGAGAGAGTGGACGAAGGAGAATAAGGAAGAACGATGGTGGCTTTGTCTGTACAAAAGAGAAGGTGTGTGTATGTGTGCTCCAGTGCATGTGTGTACATTTGAGACAGAGAGAGAGCAAAAAAAAGTAGGTTCAGTGGGTTTATTACCTGGAGTCAGACATAAGCTCATCTCAGCCAATCCTGCAGCGCCTCTTTATTGTACAGCTCTGTGGTTGTGTAATACATTTTTCAGCCAGAGCTGGGATTCTTTGTTCACTGCACCTGGGATTCTGCAGGCTTTGTTCTACACATTCAGTATATGTCTTACAACCTATATAACCCCAATTTTAAATCTTTATTTTCTTAGGATGTCAATTTTGTAATTTATTTAAAGTTATTTATAATATTTTTTATAATACAGACAATTTTTTGATCGTTTGAATATCTGTTTGTGGGTTGCCTGGCCACCCATTATTATTATTTTTATTATGTAATTTTTATTTAATTTTGTTATCTTGTGTTAGAGATAGAAAAGATAAACTGCAATAAATCATCTGAAATTCATGTAATTATGTGGAACGTTGTAAATGGCATCTTTGGCAAGGCACATTTGTTATTGTGCAATCTATAAGAGACATCTAATGGTTTAAAATTTAAATAATGTATTTGTCATGGTTTTTGTCAAAACTGTAGACATTCATCACCTTAACAATTAGATTCTTGATGTATACATTTTTCTATTAATAAAATTAATATGTATAAAATTATTATATTAGGACAATTTATAAATGTACAATTGGAATTTTTGAATATATATATTTTTGTATTATTCTTAGTTTTTTTATATATAGAATATATATTTAATGTATTTGTCATGGTTTTTGTCAAAACTGTAGACATTCATCACCTTAACAATTAGATTCTTGATGTATACATTTTTCTATTAATAAAATTAATATGTATAAAATTATTATATTAGGACAATTTATAAATGTACAATTGGAATTTTTGAATATATATATTTTTTTATTATTCTTAGTTTTTATATATATAGAATATATATTTAATATAATTTTATTATTGTTTTTAGAATATATGTAATTATAAAACATTAACTGGGAAATTGTTTCCCCCCCCAATGAGATTAATTATGAGAATTGTTATTTAAATAAAAATTTTGTAATTTTTAAAAAATGTACAATTTATATATTATTGTGGGTTTTACACTGGTTACCAGTCTTTGTTTCCAAGAGCCATTGTCTGTAACTTGAGCAGGCTGCATGAGTGCTGGGAAAATCAATATTTATTTATATAGCATGAGCTGAATGTGCATGTATAAACGTGAGCGCATAAGAAGCATTCCAGACAGTACGTGCTTCATGTGTCCTTGTAAAGCCCCGCAGTACCATGTCTCCCTGTCCTCTCCCCCACGTCGTCTCTCTCTCCGTCTGTCTCTCACTTGCATAATGGTAGGAGCGAGCGAGCGAGCGCGTGAACGAGGCTGGATGTATAGAGAAAAGGGATGATCTCACTGTACAGCTCCTTGCTGAAAAGCAGCCAGGATTTCATCATCCCTCTCTCCTCTCTTTCTTTCTCTCCACCCCCATAGGATGTGTAATACCACTGTCAGCCTCATAGGGGTGCCATAGACCTATGATCAAACCAGGGTTACACGCATACACATACACATACACATACACATACACACACACACACACACACACACACACACACACACTCTTGCTTTCTTGCAACCCATTATTGAAATAGACTGCCAGACTGCCTTAAGCCCTGGTACATACTGTGTGATTTTTTTTCCCACACTATTTTGCCAACTGAGACACATTTTGGTATCTTAAAAGAATCCTTTGATTGTAGGGCAAAATTGTCCACCCACTAATAGCTGATTAATTGGATGATTTGCAATAAATAGTAGCCTTCAATAGTGTTTTAAAAGCATCAACATTTTTAGTCTGTGGTCCTGTAGTGTGAATGCTTCTATAATGCCTGTCTTATTATATTATTTTGAATTTATGTGCCTTTATGGTATGACCATATCTCAGCACTCTCATATTGTACAATCTAACAAGAAGCAGTCTTAAAGGACAGAAACAATTGCCCAGTGGGCTTGAGACAGGGACTGAGGCACCATCAGAGAGGAAGAGGGAGGGACCGCTGATGTAGAGGTATGATGATGGACAGCTGGAGACTGCAGAGAAGAGAAAGACTGAGAGAAAGAGGTGTGGTTAGGTGGGATGCATTGTTAGAAGCAGAATAAATCAGTCTGGTCAGTGTCTGCAGGGCTTCACTGTTCTGGGATCCAGTGTGAATCTGTGTGTGTGTGTGTGTGTGTATGCTTTGTTTCAAGGTCATACTGTTCCACCAGCTTGAAGGTTGAATTATGTAACCCAGATATTAATGCCTTCAGTGTTTCTCTCCTCTCATTTCTGGCATGCTGGGATACCACGGTTGAAAAGCATCTGTGAGACAGTGTTGTTATGATGATGGACAGCTGGAGACTGCAGAGAAGAGAAAGACTGAGAGAAAGAGGTGTGGTTAGGTGGGATGCATTGTTAGAAGCAGAATAAATCAGTCTGGTCAGTGTCTGCAGGGCTTCACTGTTCTGGGATCCAGTGTGAATCTGTGTGTGTGTGTGTGTGTGTGTATGCTTTGTTTCAAGGTCATACTGTTCCACCAGCTTGAAGGTTGAATTATGTAACCCAGATATTAATGCCTTCAGTGTACCACGGTTGAAAAGCATCTGTGAGACAGTGTTGTTATCATTAACAAACAGTAAAACTATTATTATAAAACAATAATTGAAATAAAATGAAAATATAAGATGAAAAGGGAAAAAATTGAAATGTTGCTTTGAAAACTGAAATAAATACATTTAGCATAAGTTGAAGTACTAGAATTACCATCTACAAAAAAATAAAAAAATATATATTTCTTTTGGGTGAGAGAAAAGAATCAATATATAAAATAACACTGCTATGAGATTTGGTTTATTTCATTTAGTGTGCTCATCAAAAAAATAGTGTTTTGAAGGTATGTGACATAAACAAAAAACAAAAAAAAGAAAAAAATTCTAAAATAATTGTAATTGTCATTCAAATATCAAACTTTCATTGTTCTTTAGTCTAAATCTGTTGCAATGAGGAAGTTAGTTTATACTGAAGGTGTACGTTCTTTAAAACATGTGTTGTTCACACACAGATCTAAGGACTTTTCTCCTCTTGACCCGGGTGTGCAACATTTTGACCTGTCAAAGTGTCTGGCAGTGGTGGCCCATAAACCAGCGGGGTTTCCGAGAAACCCTCACGTCTCTGCACACTTCAAGCCTTTATTAGAGGAACAGGAAAGAAACAAGGGATCAAGAGAGGAAAAGGGAAACCTTTGCTCTTTAGGAGGCCACAGATCCATTTTCAAGAATGAATGTCACGCGTCTCAAAACCTAGTAAAGAAATCACTAAGGCTCTTCGTTGAACCCCGGTGCTCTGCAATTACTTCCACACCTTCTCTCCGGCTCCCACACACACCTGGTTCAGTGAGTCCAAACCTGGCTAATCTGTCTGCCAAACCCTCCCCCGCCCCTTCCTCTGCACCCAGCAAACATCTCATCATCTTGACTGAAGTGTCATTGTGAAATCCCTAAAGTCATTAACAAATAATTAATTAGCAGCCCCCTGAGGGAATGGATTAAGACCTCTGCAATGACGCTTTGTTGCACTCCTGGGAAGAGAAAAGGGGGAAGTGGAGGAAGAGCTTTACAAACCAGGTTGATAATTCAAGTCTTCACCTAACACATGAAGCCTGATTCATGCTTAAATCTTATGCTCTGACATGGAGACATTATTACATGTTAAGACTTATTTTTAGCTCCTTTAAAGGATATTGCTTTATTTTACATGGTATATAATACAAATATATACATGACATTATAAAATATATAACAAATTGGTTTAAGAAGACACTGGTAATAACAATTTCACATATTTAAATAAATATATCAATGCTTCCAATATCAGTGCTTGGGGTCTCTGAGATTTACAAGGACATAAATGTGTCAGTTGAGAAAGATCTGTGGGTTAATATTTAAACAAAACCCTAATTAGACACATTATTGAAATGAGGCAGAAAAGCAGCAGTAAAGGGCCATTAAAGTTTACAAGTAGACTTTTAAAGCCAAACGTTGTAAATGCACACACTCATCGATAGGCTTAGCTTCAGGGTCGCCTGGTTCACCCTTGACCTTACGAAAACACATCCACACACACACATTTTATTTATATTTATACTGGAGAAGAGATATTATTTTAGTTTTATTTATATTTCGTTTAATTATATGTGACATGCTAGTTCTGGCTGGAATAAAAATATCAAAAATCATGTCCTTCTGATATCACTTTTATCATTCTTTAGTCTAAATCTGTCGCAATGAGGAAGTTGGTTAATACTGAAGGTGTACGTTCTTTAAAACGTGTTGTTCGCACTGAATCGCACATAGATCTGAGGACTTTTCTCCTCTTGACCCGGGTGTGCAACATTTTGACCTGTCAAAGTGTCTGGCAGTGGTGGCCCATAAACCAGCGGGGTTTCCGAGAAACCCTCACGTCTCTGCACACTTCAAGCCTTTATTAGAGGAACAGGAAAGAAACAAGGGATCAAGAGAGGAAAAGGGAAACCTTTGCTCTTTAGGAGGCCACAGATCCATTTTCAAGAATGAATGTCACGCATCTCAAAACCTAGTAAAGAAATCACTAAGGCTCTTCGTTGAACCCCGGTGCTCTGCAATTACTTCCACACCTTCTCTCCGGCTCCCACACACACCTGGTTCAGTGAGTCCAAACCTGGCTAATCTGTCTGCCAAACCCTCCCCCGCCCCTTCCTCTGCACCCAGCAAACATCTCATCATCTTGACTGAAGTGTCATTGTGAAATCCCTAAAGTCATTAACAAATAATTAATTAGCAGCCCCCTGAGGGAATGGATTAAGACCTCTGCAATGACGCTTTGTTGCACTCCTGGGAAGAGAAAAGGGGGAAGTTGAGGAAGAGCTTTACAAACCAGGTTGATAATTCAAGTCTTCACCTAACACATGAAGCCTGATTCATGCTTAAATCTTATGCTCTGACATGGAGACATTATTACATGTTAAGACTTATTTTTAGCTCCTTTAAAGGATATTGCTTTATTTTACATGGAAATCTTAAATTCTGAAATGGTAATAATTTGGCATTTTCTGTTTTCCCAGTTCACTACTACAGTTGTTTAAAGCAATTAAACAATGACTATTAAATTAAATTAAATTAAATAGTGACAATTTCACATATTTAAATAAATATATCAATGCTTCCAATATCAGTGCTTGGGGTCTCTGAGATTTACAAGGACATAAATGTGTCAGTTGAGAAAGATCTGTGGGTTAATATTTAAACAAAACCCTAATTAGACACATTATTGAAATGAGGCAGAAAAGCAGCAGTAAAGGGCCATTAAAGTTTACAAGTAGACTTTTAAAGCCAAACGTTGTAAATGCACACACACATCGATAGGCTTAGCTTCAGGGTCGCCAGGTTCACCCTTGACCTTACGAAAACTCACATATGTCGATGAAGCCATTAGCTCCACGGCCCATCTATCTGTCCCTCTCTCTCAGACAGCTGTTGAAACTTCCCTTGTCTGTCTCGTCTCGTACCGACGACCTTGTCCTGCTCAACCTTGACTCTACCCACTCGTCTTGCCAGCGTGAGTGACATCATCACATGGTTGTATTACAAAGTTTCAGCAGCTGTCGCCCTTAAATCCTTTTAACCTCCTGTCATCCCTCTCTTCCTCCTCTTTCTTCCTTCTCTCTTCCCTCTAGCGCTTTTGTTGGATTTTGATAGCAGAGATCGGGATGGATGAATGACGGCCTCCCTAACTCGCCTAATGAATCTTTTGTTTCTGTTCAGATGAGTTTGAAAAACACACACAGTCCATTCAGTTACAGGTGTGTTTGTGTGTTTGTGTGTGTGTGTGTCCTGTGGTGTCAGTCTCTCAGCTGTGATTACAATGAGGACTGACCCTGGTGTCGTGGTGATAGTAGTGCTCTAATGAACACTAATGAATCAGATGGCTGACAATGTGAGCACCAGGAATCTTTTGTGTTCATGTCACCTCAGTCATTAAGAAGAGGTATGTGTGTGTGTGTGTGTGTGTCTTGTGCCTGAAGCTATACGGCCAAATCAATCTATCAGCAGATAAAAGAATCATGCATCACACAGGAGTCCAAGAATAGATGCAGATTTAGAAGATAATTCGCTGGGCTAAGCTAAACCTATGCTAATTCTCACTGATTACTCTGATGAGTCATTTGGGTTTTGTCTTTCTTCTCTTTGTATGTGGCTCTGCTCTACAGTGGTTTCCTTTGAGTATTTTGGTGTTCCTTTGTTCAGCCTCATTGTTGCATATGTTTCCATTAGTAATAGCACAGATTTTTACCTTAGCGAAAGCAGATTCTCAAATTAGCTTCAGAAACAATGCATTTGTTTGCAATTACTTATATATGCATACACTGGCCTGTTGTGGCTGATAGACAGATATTACAATTCTATTGTATTTTGTCAAAATAAATAAAAAATAAAAGCACTAAAAACTAAAATCAATAATTTAAATAAAAGAGCTAAAAATAAATCATAGCATGCAATATTCATTTTGAGATCTGTTAAAGATGACATTTAACAGTGTTATAAAACGATTTATATTTTTAAAGATTAAGATTAAATGCTAACATTGGGAAAATGAGCATACAATTAAATATCCAATAACGACTGATAAATATTCAATGTTGACTGATAGACACCCTCTAATATCAACCGATAATAGATATGATACCAATAAATTAAAAATAAAACACTAAAAACTGAAATCAGTCATTTTAAATGCTATAGTGAATTTAGGCAAAACAACATTATAATGTGCATTATGAAAAAAGGAGTGATTATTTTAAGATTTAAAATATGAAAATTGGGGAAATGCACATTTAAATGCCGAATATCGTCCGACAGTGCTAAATAAAAATAAATATGTAATATCGCCCAATAACCAATCTATGCTGCGCTCAGAGCTGCTGTCAGTTAGGTGGAGATTTAATGGATACACTTATTTAATAAATAAAATCGTACAAATTTTGATAAAACTTTTTTGTTGTGAAAGTTATAAAAGTTGTCATCTGTGATATTTACTTTAATCACTCTAGTTGTTATGTGTTTTAATTACCAGCACTCGCCCATCTTGTCCCACGCTGCACTCTGTTGCGTCGGGTCTCGCGGGAGCGAGACTTGACTCGACAGTGCGTGTGCTACATCCTTTTTACAATCTCTAGATTATAAAACACTACATTCTGTCAGCAATGTAACTCGGCAGTAACGTAGAGACCTCGGCTTGTAACTATACTCTAATTACTATTTTGAAAATTATGACGCGTTAAATTACTCCGTTACTAAAAAAGTAATCAAATTACAGTAACGCGTTACTAAGTAATGCGTTACTGCCTAACACTGGTGATTAGTATATGTTGTTGTCAAACACTGGCTGAGCAGATGTACTTAATAATGCTCTGAACAGTTTTATCAGCGGGAAATAGAGAAGTGAGTGCTTAAATAAAATCTTCATCTGAGTTGTGTAGGGATGTTCAAGGTGATCACTGAAGCATTTGAGGCCTGGAGGTTGACTTTTCGGTAAATGCATTCATCATTTATAATGACAAGAGTGGCCTCATTTGCATATTTGCACAGTTTGGTTGGACTGTTGGTTGGCTGGTTAGACAGCACACGGTTCCTCTGGGTTCTTATGGAAACATTTTGGTAATTGTTGCAATGACAGATCTGGCATACAATGAGTTATTTTACCTATCTAACTGATTTGGTAGATTTTGGGCTTGTGTGTTCCATTGTTATGTAACCAGTAGCACAATGTTGTATGAGTAACCGCTGGACGTATCACTGTAGCTTAAACCCATCACACACAAGCTAATGATGTCAGAGCACAATCTACACACTCCCCTCACAGTATGACTTTCACATCCAATGCCGCACTGAGATTCAACAGAGGAACAAAGAAATTAATAAATGAAACAAACTAAACAATGACACTCATACTCTCTTTGCGTGAGTGTGTGTTTGTGTGAGTCAGTGTAATGGTTTATTTAATGAGGTTAGATGAAAGATTTTTTTTAGGTTTTTGAAAGAAGTATCTTAGGCTCAAAAACACTGCATTTATTTGATCAAAAATACAGTAAATTCATTAATATTGTGAAATATTATTACAAGTTAAAATAACTTTGTTTAATATATTTTAAAATGTAATTTATTCCTGTAATGGCAAAGCTAAATTTACAGCAGCCGTTACTCCAGTCTTTAGTGTCACATGATCACTCAGGAATCATTCTAATATGCTGATTTGGTGCTCAAGAAACATTTCTTCTTCTTACTATTATCAGTTGTGCTGTTTAATATTGTTTCTGAAACCAAGATCCTTTTTTTTCTGAAACCACCATCATTTTTAGATTATTTGATGAACACAACTTATAAATTGTTGAAAATTGTTGCGGATGACACACATATTTTACATGAGAATTTTAGCATGTTACCGTTAAGGAGACGATTGAGGACTCTGATGTGCAAGATAAATCGCTACAAAAATTCTTTCCTGCCAACTGCGGTTAAATTATTCAATAGAGAATTGCAAAAATGAGATGTTATATTAGTATACTGTAGCTTTTAATTTTTTTAGTTGTGTACTGGCCATGTCATGCTTGTCCAAGATGAATTTCCCTGAAAAGGGAAAATAAAGTATATTCATTCATAAAACTTATTTTGTGTAACATTATAAACATTTTACTGTCAATATTTGACATTTTATTATTGCATTGTTGCTGAATAAAAGTACTAATTTCTTAAAAAATAAACAAATAAAAAAGGAAAATCTTACTCACTTACTAACTTCCCATATTTTTTACATTTAGATTAACTTCGCTGTCATCTAATGCTCACCTAAAATTAATCTTTTAAAAACACTACTTAATTTAACAACACTGTTAAATGTCATTTTTAGCAATTTTTTCATACTGTGCATTATAGTGTGAGTTGTTATAACATGAAAATTATTATCAGTTTGATCAAAATTTTTAATAACGGGGCGTCCATATTTGCATTTGTGCTGTTGTAATGACTATCAGCATGGCTGTGATTACCTGCAACCTTGCTCTTGCGTAAAAAAAATGTTGTTGCGGTGTGGTCTGTTGGCACTTGAGGTGGCAAATGCATTGGAGGCAAGTTGATATATCCAAAAAACACGGTGGTACCATGGTAGCATGTTCATAATACTATGAGAGCTCTATGTTTTTTCTACTTTTTTTGTGATGGTATTTGCATTGCACTCAACAATACTTGAAAGAAGTACTTACTATGTCAAATTTTTTTTTAATTCTTCGGCAATGACTTAATTTTTTTTAAATTGATCTTTATTTGTATTTAATTATTTCATACCTTAGTTTTATTGATCTAACTAGGAGGAGGAGGCATCCATCTTACCACAAATACCACAATTACTATGGTTATTTACTGCACCCACTGTTCTAAAGTTTGGGTTCAGTTAGGGTTGCAAAGGGGTGGAAAATTTCCGGTAAATTTCCAGAAACTTTCCAAAAGTTTCCAAAAAAAAAATCCTGGAAAGTTTCCAGAAATTTGCTGGAAATTTTCCGCCCCTTTGCAACCCTAGGGTTTTTTTTAAAGAAACTAATACTTTTATTCAGTATGGGCGGCGCAATTAGTTGATTGAAAGTGACAGTAACGACATGTATAATATTACAAAAGATTTATTTTTCAAATAAATCCTGTTCTTTTCAACTTTTTATCAAATAATATTGGAAAAGATTTATCACGGATTCTACAAAAATATTAAGCAACTGTTTTTAACATTTATAATAATAAGAAACGGTTCTTTAGCACCAAATCCGCATATTGTAATTATTGCTGAAGGATCATGTGACACTGAAGACTAGAGTAATGACTGCTGAAAAATTAATCTTGGCTATCACAGGAATAAATTACATTTGAAAATATAAAACAATAAAAAAATATTTTAAATTGTAATAATATTTCACAGTATTACGTTTCCTTTTTTTTTTTAGAGCATTTTAGATCAAGTAAATGCAGTTTTTATGAGCATAAGAGACTATTTTCAAAAACATATTGACCCTAAACTTTTGAATGGTAGTGCATGTAACCATGAAAGTATAGTAAATTGTATTTAATTCTTTAAGGGTAATAGCACTGCATGATAAGTACATTTGTGTCAGCTCATCTAGAGTTATTAGTGTTTGTACTGGAGCATATGAATGAGCATAAGTGCAGTTGTGGGTCTAAATAAACACACATTAATGAGTGAGAGACAGCTGCTGTGAATGAACCTCAGTTCAGATAGGAAACACTGACAAGACCTTCTGCTCTGCCTGAAGATACAAGATTACATCTGGAGATTAACCACCACACCTGGTGCAGATAACACATGCATACACTACTGTACATCCACTTCATATTACTCATTGTGCCATTATAAACCTACATTAAATGATATATGCATGCGCCAAATGAGTTTACAGTAGCTGTTAATTGAAGAGACACAGTTAGGCCTAATTGTTGGATTCCCAGAATTGTTTGCTTTAGATCAGTTGCCCATTGTTTTGTGTAGTAGTCCAGGTGGTGATGAAGGGATTTAACATGTTAAAGAGGAATAAAACACCAGATGGGCCCGTCTACTGTCTACTGTACTAATCCACTGTCGCACACAATCTATGACACTCTCTGAAGGAATGTTGAACCGAAACATCGGAAATGTATAAAGTGTGACGGGACATTTTCCAGTGTCATAGCATGCTGTTATTGCTTTGATTAAAGTCATTGCATTAGCACAGGGGTGGTTGGAGATTAAAGGAGTTTGGTTGTGTTTAGAACACAGTGGAAATCCAATCGTGAGAGCTTTCCGTTTGGTAACATCGCGAGTGTAAAAGCAGGTTATATCTAGTGTTATAGCCTGCCCATGAAAGGAGCCGATGGGTTGGGTGAGGTATAGGCTTTCATAAATTAATTAATTAGAAATCCCCTAATTACACAGCGCAAATCTTTCTCTGAAAGAGAGAGATTAAATTTGCAGGTTAAAAACTGATCTTAAAGGAACACTCCACTATTTTTGAAAGTAGGCTCATTTTCCAACTCCCCTAGAGTTAAACAGTTGAGTTTATCCGGTTTCGAATCCATTCAGCCGATCTCCGGGTCTGGCGGTAGCACTTTTAGCTGTAGCTTAAAGTTCTTTGTCTTAGCTGTCAAGTTGGTTATGTTGACGGAAGTTAGCCTATTTTCAGGCACTGCGTAATATCATTGCGCCTGCTGCACCCATGGTACGGCAGCAAAGTTCCTTGATTATTACGCCGGAATGAGAGTATAGTTCCTAGCCATATCGGCCTAGAAAATTGCAACTTTTCATTTTCCGTCGGTCTTAGTACATAATGTAACTACAGAAGAGTCAAGTTTTAAATAGGAAAAATATCATTTTTGAGCGAGATGCTAACGGTCTAATCAGATTCAATGATCTATGCTAAGCTACAGCTAAAAGTACTACCGCCAGCCCCGGAGATCGGTTGAATATTAATAATTTTGGTGGTTCAATGTAAAATTATTTAGCTAGGTGTCAAGGCATCATTTTTTTTTTTTTTTGGAAGATTTTCATGTGTTTATTTCAACTTTTTTGTTTTTACTAGTTGTAGTTTTACTTAACAGTAATAACTAGGGCTGGGTATTGACACAAATTTCATGATTTGATTCGATTTCTATTCACAAGCTTGCGATTTGATTCAATTAGATTTGATTCAATATCGATTATTTTGGATATATATAAGGTACAGTACATGGCAAATTTTCTCTCAACTAATGCAGTAAAATATACATGAGAGTCAGCTGGTACTACATTATAATATTGAAGGTTAAAATTAATTGATTTGTATTAGGGGTGCTCCGATCAGGATTTTTGAGGCCGATCACTGATCACCGATCACAGAAAGCAGTATCTGTGATACCGATCACCGATACCGATCCTTTTTTTTTAGACATTTATTCAGGGCCTGAATTTCATTTTTGAAAATGGGGGGAATTCCCCTCTTAGGTGACTCTTGTGAGAGGGGAAGCAGCACGGACTGTGCTTCATCTATTATTGTATCTAAAATTATTATATCTAAAAGTGCTCTTTCCCTTTAAACCTAGCCAAAAAGCCATATGTGTTGATTGTGAAACACAGTAGACTTTAATAATATGCATTTATGCTGTAATTACTACATTTTCGTGTCAATCCATGTTCATATTTACTGCAAACAATGCGCTGTTACTTTAATTCAGCGCTTGCAGCGCAGCAACAGACTCGGTGCGGAAACGATCTCTGCACTGCTGCAGACGCACCGCTCCTAGAGCGCACTGCCGGACAGCAACCGTATATGGCCCGCAGTGTCTTTTAGTACGGCCCACTGGTTCATATTAGACTCGGATGATGAATTTTAAAACATTTGAAGCAAGTCACGTAAAGATTGCTTTCAGTTTATGATGTTAATACTATCTCCAACCAGGAGAGATCGCTAGTTTCCAGCCACTCCCATATTAATTTCAGTGCAGTAGGACGTGCACTCTAATGTAAACAATCACTAATATTAGCAAAAAAAAACTGACCATGAAAACAGTATTTTTCCAGAAAAGATGGTAAACAGATTATCTTTTTACCAAGTTCAAGGGGATATCCATATCACACTATCAAAGTTGCCCATCCCTGATAAAATTATAGGCTAATACTAAAACTGATATAATTACAGTAGTTAAATTATTAAATTATTTGAACTTACGCTGTAAGAACAAGCTTTTCACTGAATATTGTTCATCTTTCTCTTTTATTTGGTGTGAATATGTTTCTAGCACAGGAAATAAACAAGCAATAATTTCCCCTCTATTTGGCGCACAGTTGTCTGTCATGCGTTAATGGTTTATTTTTACACCAAACTTAACTGACTGTGTTAATGGATTACTAGGCACTGAAAATTAGACTGAGTCAGTCAGACAGGCTTTGGGGGTCCAGAAGGTCAACCAGGACACCTCTGTCTATTGTGCCGTGTGAGACCAAAAGGTCAAAGACTTGTCTCTTTCCCTTTGAACGTTAAAATATGCTCCAGATTGAATCTGATGGCTTGAGAACACAAGTTAGCAGTATATGCAAAGAGGGTATTCGTCGAAATTCACTTCCAAAATTGCAGTTTTCTCCTTATATAGGCCATGGGCATGTCCTTTTTTTGTCTAGCCAGTAGGTGTGGAAGTTTATCAACACACTTAATCCAATGAATCAATATGTAATTGTATGTCTCTTTATTAGACATAATCTGATGTGACCAGAGAGTGAAAGAAAGAGTTTAGTGATGGGGAAACCCGTGCTAGATAAATCAATAAGTGAAAGAGGTGCTCTGTGGTTGTAGAGGACCCTGGAGCAGAGCTATTAGAACATCTTCAAAGCACACAGCTAATAAAAGTTTAGGAATAGATAACGCAGGTGACACACAGACCGCTCGATTTCTGTAATCTAACCTACTCAATTTCACACACACACACACACACACACACACACACACACACACACACACACACACACACACACAGACAGACAGAGCGATTCATGTATCTGTGTTTGGGGGTCACACAGCCTGGCTTCTATTGCCACACAATATAGTAGAAATTCCTTCGCTTACTCAAGTCTCTGTTTACTTCTTATCGCTAACGTAAACACACACTCATAGATTTTTCTGATGCAGTCAAGGTGAAAATGGGTTGAAGCTTCTCTTGTCTTTGTTTTACCATGTGTCTGATTCTGACATTGAAGGCCAAAGGTAACTCAGCCCTCTCTGTGCACCGTGTCACACTGATTTTGAGAGCTCATACACACATACATGCCTGTCGCAATACACTTTTAAAGCTGTCACTTTCTCACACAGTAGGACACACTCATTCGCTCCCTCGCTTGAACACACCAAAAACAAGGACGTTAGCAAAGTATTTTTGGGTGTCGATAACCTGATTCGATTCAGATTCAATTCCAATTTATCTGGGTGTATTTCAGTCCATTTTGATTACATATAAAATAAATTATCTTTGTTAATGACATAAATTATACAGAACAGTTTGATTCAAATCTGTAAATGGGCTTTTTGAACTATTCATTAAAAGAACTGGCTCATAAGAGCTATATTGGTCATGTTGTATATTTTTGATTGGCTAATAGAACCAGCTCGAAAGTTTCATTTGTTTTGTGAATCGAACTACATTAGTCATGCTGTATATTTTTGATTCACTAATGGAGGGACTCATAACAATCATTTGTTTTGTAAATCGGACTACGCTGGTCGTCCTGTATACATTGGTCCCGCTGTATGTTTTCGACTGACTAAAAAGAGTTGAATCGAGTCATTTTTCTTTTAAATCAGAGTACACTGCTCACGCTTCATAAGAGTTTATGCAATGGGCTACACCTATTGTGCTGTATGTTTTCATTAAAAAGTACAAGTTTATAAGAGTCAATCATTGTGTTTTTGAGAATCGATATTAGAATCGTTCAAATAAATATTCACCAGAATATAAGCTACTGACTTGCATTAGTAGATCACCAGAATGCCTGGTAGCAGAGACCCAGTTAAAACTGGGACATGCCTACACACACACACACACATACATCCAACATGTAATCTCTATGGGAAAGCTCACATATATCAAAAATTGTCAGCGATGGCTAAATTTAGGACTGTGTGGTAAGTAGGTCTCACAGTCTTATCTCACTCTCTCTCTCTCTGTCTCCTTCTGTTTTTCTCTTATGCAGTCGGGAGGGTCAATCAGTGCACATGGTTTCCGTGGTAATCATTAGGTGAATGAACATCAGGGAACACGGCCTGCCATCAGAGGTTCCAGTGGATTGTGTGAAGGCCAGTGTGTGTGATCGCCTAAATTGCCCCAGGACTGGGTCAGGTGATTCCACACACAAATTAAACAGCTATAGCCAATACCTAATTTGAAAGCAATTTAAGTCAATTGTAATTTTCATAACTATGTATAACTCCAGTTATGTTACTCTAATTGCAGAAATCTATTTTCCTCAATAGATTAAAGACTGAATATGAGAGAATTTGGGAAGATTCAGTGGCCGCTACTTTGCTGACGTGATCACTGAAAGTAATTTTTTTTGCTGTATTTCGATTTAATATGAACAGTCATATGACTTTTTTTTTCCATTTTCTGTGCAGATCAGTCAAAATGTTCAATGAAAGAACACAAAAGGGTGAGGAATGTGTTGAACTTTTTTAACAGCAGTTACTGAAATTCCGTGGAAATCTGTGCAGCTTTCTGTGGAGTTTTTTTTTGCAGATTCCATGTGGGCCTAGAAGTCAGGCAGGTTCTAATTCCTTTGAATGTCGCAAATGAATGTGTAAGACAGTGATAGACTAATACTGGGCTGTATTTTCATATATAGGAGTGAAATATATGTCACATTTACATAGTTGTTGTTGTTTTTTTTAATTATAGTATTTGTCATTTGCTGGAAACGCCCTTTAAACGGATAGTCCACCCCAAAATAGAAATTCTGCCATCATTTATTCACCGTCATATTGTTACAAACCTGTATGCCTTACCTCCTGAAATGATCATGAGGTTACTATTTTAAAAGAATGCTGTGAATTATTTATGCTTTACTATTTTAATTCTTCACATAGCTTTACTGTGAAGAAGTGCATATTCATAACTTGATATATGCATTGTATATATCTGATTAATAATCTCATACTGAATATGTGCTTAGGTGAGTTATTTAAATCTCTAATCTCAAAGTGCTTCAGTTTACCAGTTTTCATTCATTCACTCTTAAGCTTTAGCTCACATAGCTCAAGAAGTTCAAACCCAAACTTTATGTGATTGGATTATTTGAAACAATAATATTTTTCTAGATGATTTCTTCATCAGATTTCATTGCTAGTGCATTGTTAATATTTTGCAGTGCTAATTTTTCCTGTTATAGTATTGTATGAATCACAGCTTGCTTTCAGTAATAAGGCAACAATACTAATAGAAGTAGTTGCGTTCTGTGCATTGAAAGCTGCAGGCATGTTTGTAAATGTGCATGATATTCCACGTCTCTCGAGTAAAGAGATCCCCAGGCTGGAGTGCAGAAATGGGATGTTAAAAAGAGTTGGATGAAGAGTTGGATGAAGAGCTTTGGGTATTCCTAGAGGGAATGAAGACAGAGATAGTAGTCAAACGAATCAACCGAACAACCATCTACCTGAACGTGCCTAAAAACAGAAACACTGGCAGAAATGATTAAAGTGTTTTCACTATGATTGACATGGTGTAGTTAGACGATTCCTCTGGGATGTGCAGATCAAAGCTGACAGGATAAAAGCAAGGCAGTTTCCTTTTAGCCGTGTCAGTAATGGCAATGATTTCCTCCAGGGGAAATTCAGGAGAAGCTAGATGCTGAAATCCTTTGGTGTAACATTTACATGAGCAGTGGGCTCAGATGTTAAGTCACCTATAGCCATTTGCGCTGATGCTGATGAACGAACACATCTGTCAGCCAATAAGCTGTTTCTTTAAAGAGTTGTATGATGGAGAAGTCAAAATAATGCAACGCTAAAATGATGCTTTAGAGCTAATGGACTAGTCCAATGGTGAGAAAAGTGAAAATGGCTTCTCTTTCCCTATTACAAATTAGTCTAACTCAGGCTAATATACACAATTCTGAACAAATAAGTAAGAAACAGATTATGGAATTAAGCTAAAATACAGAGAAATTATAAGTAACAAAAAATGAGATCAAATATAAGAAAGTATATAAGATGCTGAAAGATAAAAGGTACATAACCATTATAAGTTTGGGGCAGGTACAGTGTTTTAATATTTTTGAATAAAATATTTAAATGTTTTCTTACACTGTTAGAAATTAACAATCGGTCCCTATAGATTCTCTTTGCCACCTTGAAAACTTCTCAGTCCCTCAAAGTATATATACGGCCGGGAAGCAAGAAAACACACATTCAATGGTATTCTCAATACTTCAACTTTATTCATAGATACAAAGATATTATATAGGCATATGTCGAGGGGAGTTTCACCCTCTTAACCAATGAGGATAGGGTGACATACCCATACAGGATGTTTTGGCCAAGAACATGTGTTTTGTATAAAATGGCCACATGTACAGAAAAACATGTACATATTAGGAATAGACTTCCTGGCGAAGGATGCTGAACCCTCCTCACAGTTCAGCACAAACTCCTTTACCTCGTAATCCTAGCATTCATCTCCTTATTTGGGCATTTGACCCAAGCAACTAATGTATACATGTGTGCATGCCTACCTCGAATATGAGTAAGAGACATTAAAACACCATACAAGAGAGAGAGAACAGATAGAGGAGGGAGAGTGAGAGGGAGAGGGAAAGAAAGGAGGGGTGAGGCATATTTGGAACATTCTCAAGACAGAGAGTGTTTTCTAACAATATTTTAACATGATTTTCTAATAAATGATGTATAATCAAGTGAACCTCAGTTCTTTCAGTCCAGTAATTATTCATCTTGAAATATTACTACCAATATAAAAGTTATTCTCCAGACATTGAAGATTTCACAGCAGACACGTGTATCACAACCTGAAGCTGGACATTTTATACTAAATGGCCTTTTACTTGGTAAAAAGTTTAAAATATCAGTTGACAATGCATGAAGAAGATCATGTGCAAAAAGTTTTGATCATGTTGATAATTTAGAGGCCTAAGAAACTTGCATATCAGATAAAATGCAGTAGGTTTTATAGGGTTACGCCGGTCTTTTCAGCAGGGTACTGGCATCCCACTCAACCTCACACTCCTTGTCTGTCTGTCTCCATCTTCCTCCAGCCCTTCAGGAAGTCTCTTGATTGCGGCAAGGAAGTTTGATAGGGTGCGTCTGTTCCTGGTTACTTGATGGTGGCATTATGGTGTCACTCACCCTTCCGTGTCTGATTGAAACTCAGTATTTATCAAATTGAGGGAAGTATGTTAATATGTGATTTGACTACTGAGTCTCGTTCACACTCTCCACATCTAGCTGGCATTATAACAAAACTCATATGATATTCATTTGTGAGCATCCTGAACCGAACCAGTGATTCTTATTTGGTGGATTCCAACCCAAGTCTGTACTAATTTGGTTCAGAGAGCAAGGAATAAAAAACAAAACAATGCTAAATGCAAACAATAGAATGCAACTACATAATATTGTGTTTTATATAATAAGTTAAGATAGCAAAATATAAAAGACATGGCAACTTTAAAAAGGGAACGAATATGGGTAAGAGATACTAAAACATAATAAGAGAGAGAGAGAGAGATCAGATGGAGGAGGGGGGAATCAGAAGAAGACAACATTGCTCTGTACAGGGAGGGCGAGCAGAGAGGGAGAGGGAAGAAAAGGAGGGTGAAAACATCTGGAACCAATAAATACAGAGAGTGTTTTCTAACATACACTCACTAAGACTGCATTTATTTGATCAAAAATACAATAAAAACAATAATATTGTCAACTATTATTACAATTTAAAATAACTATTTTTGTGGAAGCCCCTTTCTGCCAAGGAATTTAAACAAATAAATAAATAAAAAAGGTAATTGCAACTTTTTTTTCTTGCAATTCTGAGTTTGTCTCTCATGATTTTCCCCACAATTCTGAGAAAAAGTCAGAATTGTAAGATATAAATGCAGAATTACGAGAACTCTCAATAGCAAGGGAAAAAAAGTCAGATTTATATGATGAAAAGTTGCAATTACCTTTTTTATATATAAAAAAAGTGAGATGTAAAATCTAGACTAAAAGTCTAAATTACGATGAAAATTTTGTGAGATAAAAATATATATTTTTTGTTTTTTTGCTATTTGGTGGCAGAAACAGGCTTCCAAAGTTTTCTATTTTAATATATTTTAAAATGTAATTCATTACTGTCATGCCGAAGCAGCCAGTCTTCAGTGTCACATGACCCTTCAGAAATCATTCTAATGTGCTGATTTGTTGCTCAAGAAACATTTCTTATTATTACCAATGTTCAAAACATTTGTGCTGATTAATATTTTTGTGAAAAGTTTTTTCTTTCTTTTCCTGGTAGGTAACTTTGAGTAGAAAAGAACAACATTTATTGGAAATAGAAATCTTTTGTAACATTATAAATGTCTTTAATGCCCATTTTGATCAATTTAATGCATCCTTGCTGAATAAAAGTATTAATTTATATATATAAAAAAACTTTTTAAAAAAGTATAACAAAACCTATATAACAAAACAAACTTTTGAATGGTAGTATAGCACAAGATATAATCTCACCTCCTTTCCCTATAATAGCTCTTTAACTGCTATCCTTATATAAGGAGTGTTAGCTTGGGAAGAGTATTTGTTCTTGATCGCACCCTTCCTGTGCTCTTTAAAATATGTATAATCTTTTACCGAAACTTGGTCCTTTTCCCACCTCCACCCACAGTGCTTTAGAGTGATTCAGCATTAAGCTTGACAGTCGAGCTCAAGTGCAGACAGACAAAAGATGATCTTGCTTGGGACAGGAATGAAGATGTTTAAAATCTCCTGCCATGGATAAGGACAGGCTGATGCCAGAAGTGTATCGTTTAGTTTCTTTAATTATGGACTTCACAAGGATTTTGGCAGAATTCCATGTGAAATATTGTTGCTTAACCTTAACCTCTTTGTAGCTTCACATCCAAGAAAGATTTAAAGAACGTTTGCAGTAGACAGAAAGCATATGTAGATGTGCTCTGTAACTGACACTTTTATAGACTTTGATAACTCTGTCATCAGCTGATAAATCAAGTGTTTAAACAGCCTTTCATCTCACTTTAGCAGGCAGTGATGCTCTTAAACATCAGTTTTATTCACACCCGTTTCTGGAGTATAGAATAAATACAGTAAAGACATTAATATTGTCAAATATTATTAGAATTTAAAATAACTGTTTTCTATTTTAATATATTTTGTAATGTATTCCTGTGATCGAAAAACTGAATTTTCAGCAGCCATTACTCCATTCTTCAGTGTCACATGATCCTTCAGAAATCATTCTGCTGATTTGGTGCTTAAGAAACATTTCTTGTTATCAGTGTTGAAAATGGCTGTGTAATATTTTTGGAAACTGCGATACATTTGTTTCCAATAGTTTTTGATGAATAGAAAGTTCAAAAGAACAGCATTTATTTGAAATAGAAATCTTTTTAATATTCTTAAACCTCTTTACTGTCATTTTATGATCAATTTAATGCACTCTTGCTGAATAAATGTATTTATTTCTTTCAAAAAAAAAAAAAAGAAAGAATCTTACCCCAAACTTTTGAAAAGTAGTGTGTATGTTGTATGAGTGTTTAGATTGTGCCTTGCATTGCTTAGCCTGCCGTTGTACTATCCTGGAAACAAAGTCCTGCCCTTAGGTAAAAAGGAGCAGTCGCATTTCTGATAGAGACATCTTTTTTTCTTTTTTTGAATGAATGAATGCATGATCACATTTTTTTATGGGTCATGTTAAGGAAAAAATGTAAAGTTATTTTATGTTATTGAAACAATTCTGACAAAGCATTTTGAGGATTTCTGTCTTTCCCTGTTCAAGTAGATAGGAGCTGTACATGTATGCATATTATTTACATAGAAAATAACTGCCTGAGGGTGTTTCCAAGATGGCCACCAAGTGAACTGACTTGCTTAAAGGTTCCCCTCTGACTTCATAATTGATTGACAGCTTCTAAACCACCTTTCCCCGAGGCAGTCAATGGTGATCTTGTGAATATTCATTCAATTCATTCAATAATGCTTGTATGCTTACACTAATTTATGAGAATTTGTGTTTAGAATTTTTAGAACACAATAGATATGAAATGAACCCAGTTTGCCCATGTGGTAGGCAAAATCACAAACCATCCAAACAGAAGCGGTCCCTCTCAATATCAGTGCACCAAAGCAAGCCTAATGAGCTGGTCAGGGTGACCCTTGTGCAACATCTGGTGTTGTAATTGGACGCCCAGGATTGACCCCTCCATCCTTTGATTAAAATGGGCCTTGATTTTTACGGGCCAAGCTAACGGAATCCAGACCCCCAGCACTATGGCTCCCATCGTCGTGGGAACGGCAGGTTCCCTTAACGACATGCGGATTGGCCGCTATCAAGTGGGTCAGTGTGGGTAATAATGACCCAGCTAGCCTCACACTACATTTTTGTCCAATTAGAGCGCAGCGCACTTCAAAAGGCCATACCTTCAGCACAGCAAGATGCACATGAGGGAGGAAGAATGGGATAGACAGGAGGAAAAAAAAGAAAGAAAACCAGAGAAGCCGCCTTTTGGAGTGTTAAAGACTCAGGAGGAGGGTCCATAGGGCTTTTTATAATGGAGCCGTGGCCTGAGAGTTTGTGAGGTTGGGTTATTGTCAGAGTGCATATACAGGCTAATGGGGTTTTTAGGGTTGGAATTTGTAGTTGGTAATAACTGCGGTCAGGAAAGACCTGTCTGAAGAAGTGAACAGGACAATGGGGAGGAGAACATGTTTTTGTTCAAATGCAAAGAATGTGTTCCACAACTTCCATGATTTGTCATATCCTTTTGTCTGTCTGTCTGTCAGTGTTAAAGACTCAGGAGGAGGGTCCATAGGGCTTTTTATAATGGAGCCGTGGCCTGAGAGTTTGTGAGGTTGGGTTATTGTCAGAGTGCATATACAGGCTAATGGGGTTTTTAGGGTTGGAATTTGTAGTTGGTAATAACTGCGGTCAGGAAAGACCTGTCTGAAGAAGTGAACAGGACAATGGGGAGGAGAACATGTTTTTGTTCAAATGCAAAGAATGTGTTCCACAACTTCCATGATTTGTTTTTTTTGTCTGTCTGTCTGTCTGTCTGTGCCTGCCTGCCTATCTGTCTGTCTGTCTGTCTGTCTGTCTGTCTGCCTGCCTGCCTGCCTGCCTATCTATCTATCCATCTATCCATCTATCCATCTATCCGTCTATCCATCCATCCATCCATCCATCCATCCATCCATCCATCGTTCTATCGTTCTATTGTTCTATCTTTCTGGTTCTGTCATTCTGTCATTCCATCTATCTATAATTGTATCGTTCTGTTTATCGATCGTTCAATCTGTAGTTCTATCTATCATTCTGTCTATCATTCTTTCTGTCATTTTATCTGTCTATAGTTATCTATTTTTCTAGCTTATACTTTCATTTTATCTATCGTGTTTTCTATTGTTCTATCATTCTGTCTGTCATTCTATATTGTTCCATCCATCCATCCATCCATCATTCTGTCTGTCGTTCTATCGTTCTATCTATCATTCTGTATGTCTGCCATTCTATCTGTCTGTCATTCTGTATCATTCTATCTATCATTTTATATCCATCTGTCCATCCAGTTTGTTAATTGTAATTCTACTTCCTTTTCCTTCACATTCAAGTCCTGTTTGGTACCTCAGTTCAATTGTAATTAAAAAAATTTTTTTTCCCGAGGCATTCTCAGTTTAATTCTGAATGTTTCACAATCCTGCAATGACATTGCTGAGACTTTTTTTAAATTTTTATCTGTTGGCTGATTAATTTTGGTGCAGGGTTTTACATCAAAATCATGGCCTCATTTCTCTGTAATCATCAGCCGATCGTTCAATCTGTAGTTCTATCTATCATTCTGTCTATCATTCTTTCTGTCATTTTATCTGTCTATAGTTATCTATTTTTCTAGCTTATACTTTCATTTTATCTATCGTGTTTTCTATTGTTCTATCATTCTGTCTGTCATTCTATATTGTTCCATCCATCCATCCATCCATCATTCTGTCTGTCGTTCTATCGTTCTATCTATCATTCTGTATGTCTGCCATTCTATCTGTCTGTCATTCTGTATCATTCTATCTATCATTTTATATCCATCTGTCCATCCAGTTTGTTAATTGTAATTCTACTTCCTTTTCCTTCACATTCAAGTCCTGTTTGGTACCTCAGTTCAATTGTAATTAAAAAAAAATTTTTTCCCGAGGCATTCTCAGTTTAATTCTGAATGTTTCACAATCCTGCAATGACATTGCTGAGACTTTTTTTTAATTTTTATCTGTTGGCTGATTAATTTTGGTGCAGGGTTTTCATCAAAATCATGGCCTCATTTCTCTGTAATCATCAGCTTTTCCAGTAATATGATGTTATACTCTCATTCACTCACCTGGAATCATCAGTATACCTTCTGGGAATGAAGGCAATCCTTGGCCCCTCACCTTTGCATCCACTTCAGGAGATTACTAAAGGATTTCAGTCTGTTTACTACGCAGAGGATCATCCCATTAGAGCTTAATCCGAAGTTTTAAAGTGTTTTAAAATTGCACCGACTTTATTATGAAGTCGTTTTGCATGGAAATTCGCAAGTGGTCACAACAATATGCTTATTTGTGATGCTGGGTTGACTGTGCTCTTACAATGGTCTTTGTAGAGTTAACTCTACCTTTGAGGCATAGTTATCACAGATCTGGGGTCAGTTTGGGGATGATGGGAGTTCATCTCCTGAAGTCTGCATGCTGGTAAAACCTCTTCAGGCTTGACTGTGACCTGTAGGTCACACACACACACACACACACACACACACACATACATACAGCTGATGTGCTCAGGGCTGTCCGTGCATCAGTGTATCAGCCTCCTGGTGTTCTCACTGACCCAATGACAACACACATACACACACTCTATTTCTTAATCCTCTGATAGGTCGCATAGCCCCCGGTGTGCTTTGACACCAGCCCATCCATTCATCCAGCTATCCATCATAATTTCCGGAACTATCGTTGTGACCCTGCCATGTACCTTGATTACATATTGCTTGACTAAACTAATGGATTTTAATTTAAATATTTGTGCCATTCATAACTGAATTGAGAATGCTTTTTAAATTCCTATATTCAATTTGAGGTAGCAAACAGGTTGCAGAATTACAATAGGAATTATAATTTTAATAAGTATAAATGTAATGAAATTCATATAACTCTATAGTGAATGTAATTTTTAACTAGAAAAGGAAGGTTCATCAATACAAACTTTAAACGATGGCTTCATGAAACCTTGTCTGAAGGTTTATGGAATTTAAAAAAGTCTTGAAGCCTGATTTTATAGGCTGTACAAACACACAGAAAAATCAGTTTTTTAAATTTATGTATTTTTTTTTACGTAATTTACTTTTACATTTAATAAAATTTATGGGCCAGCAAATAATATTAAGATTTTATCTAACACACTTATAAAATTCAAATCAAATACATGAAAGTAAGGAACATGCACGTCAATCAAATTAGTCATATTGACTAAGGGTGAGAAAATACCTACGTGCTTTTGTTCTTTACATAAACTTAGATAGCATTTCAAGTAATTCACAGTGAAAAAGCATAAATGTCAGAACTAGCATTACCACATTCCACCAAGGTTAGAAGTGTTGAAACACATGTTAAATGCACATTCATTGATAATATCACATATTTGTCGCTCCCACACAAACCTGCACATGTTATGTGTGCAACAAAGTAGTCCGAAATTGAACAGTCCACACCAGTTCATTATGGGAGTAATTATCAGGTCATTTTCCTCCAAATTTAAAGCAAATAGCTGAGGTTTCATCAAAGGACGAGCCCCCATAATGCCTCTCTGTGCATTTTCATAGAGACGGATCATTTTTAGAGCTTGACCTGTGATCCTCACCTTTCACCCCCACTCAACCAGACCCCTTAATACCTTCCTGTCTCCATTATGGCAGTGCCAGGGTCACAGGAGGTCAGAGAGGAAAGTTCATCCTGCCACTCAGGTCACATCACAAAATAGGTGCATTGTGATATTTGTACTTTTTTTTTTTTGAGATGGGGAAGATAGGGTAGAGCATATTTTTTGGTGTGAGAGTGTGTGTGTGTGTGTGTAAACAGTCAAATGTAGGACATTTGCCAATAGTTACAATTAACAGACCATCCAGTCCACTGCAACTGCTATGCACAATCATCTTGTAACACTCCAAAGAGAAAGGAAAACTTGAAATCGCATCATATGACCCCTTTAAAGCTTCTCTTCACAGATGATTGAGAAGAGGAGACTGTGTTAAGATTTAGTGTGACTGAGGGTCAGACTATTATGGGGCCTGTGAAACAGGGCTGAGGGGCCGACAGTGTGTTTTCTCATTAGTCATTTACCCTGACAGTGCAATGGAGGCGGTCTGACAGACAGGAGATTACAGTGAATATACATACATCCCTACAGATGAACTCTGTATAGCACCTGCATCTACACATTCTTCAACAGCTTTCAATGAAACACAAACACACTTTTAGTTAGCTGGCTAAACGGTGACATACCGTTTATTTCTAGTGTTTGTATATTCATCTAATTATAAATGCTACAGAGTAACCCAAACCACACCCTATCTCTTACTATTTTTTTAATAATAAAATAGTTTTTATTATAATATTTGTTTTATTATACAATTTTTTTTCTTTTTTACACATGAGGATATCCATGGGTGTTGTTTTTTATTACAATATTTTAAAATTTTATTATAATATTGTTTATTATAAACATTTACTATATTATTTGTATTTATATGTATTATTATTATTATATTTTTTTATTTTATTTTTTTATTATTATTATTATTTTTTTTTTTACAAATGATGGTATCCTGGGATGTCCCCACATGGAGTTTTGTGAGATTCTGTTGACAAAATTATCCCCAAACTATAGCTACTGTAAGTATGCAACACATATGTAACTATGTAAGGTTTGACTCAAGGTCCAGTGGTCAAGGTCAAGTGACCACAGACCTTATATTACTTGTTAATTGCTATAATAATAATAATAATAATAATAATAACAGTAATAACAACAACAACAATAACAATAATAATAAAACTCTTCTAAAAACATTTGAAATTCTACAAGAAACCCACAATAAGTCATCTTTCCAGATTGGCCTATAAATTGACACCATGACTAAACATTGTCACTAATTTCTACAGGTGTTTCAGCTAACATGCCATCTACAGTGCAAATAAGTTGATGTGTTGCATTAAAGCTAGTGCTCTTCTATTATTATCAACAAAACGAAAATGCTCTCTTTTGTCATCAGCATAGAAAACAGTTCTTTGTTACTATCTCTTTCATTGTGTGACGTTTACAAACTCCCCAAATGAAGATGTGAGTCCTGAAAATATCAGAATTCGGTTGTCATTCTTGGTGTTAACCGAACTGTGTGTAAACATAATTGTATTTAACTCTCTAAAACAGGACTGACAACCGTATTCTGCTGCTGTGTGAATGTAACCAGTGCAAAATAAGCTTTTTGGTGAACTTTCATGGGTTTATTGCTCTTCGGACAGAATAGGGGCTGTATTTCATTATCTCACACACACATCTATGGGATTTGTATGGTTCTTACTCCATATAAAGGCAATATTTATCTTACTGTGACCTTAACAGTCTTCTAACCACCCACAGTCTGTATCCACATCCATGCAATGAGGGCACTTAAGGACTGGCTGTATGTGTGTGTGTGTTGTCCACCCCTATATCTCCTATACACTAACTCATTTTATCTTAGAGCCAAGTGTGTATTTCCCCACCATCTGTAATGTTGTGTTTCATCCTGTTCCTGTCACTCACCGAAGCACTTCAGAGATAAAAGCTCTTGCTCGCTCTGGATTTTATAAAAATGATTATTTAAAACTTGCCCACAGTGCTGTCTGCCTCCATAAAGATTCCTGTGTGATGACATGGCAGAACAGACTTGTAATACAACCATCGGAGAGGGTGATTGATCGACCGGCGCTCACCCCAAACCAAACTCTCACATGCTGGATCTGTAGCGACTTGCCAGGGCTGAAAGAGGTATTAGGGTGTGTGTGGGAACCACAGGAGAGAGAGAAACAGAGTAGGAGGAACGGGACTTTGAAGAAGGTGAAAAAAATACCTGCAGCCAGGCAGGGCCGGATTTACCTCTTTTCGTGACATAGGCAAAACAAATTTTTGGGCCCCCCTTCCCTATTAATATAATAGGCCTAATATTACCACCCAAGGAAGCAAAAATATTTCTTAATCAGTGGAAACCGTTACAGTGTTTTCTATCGCAAGAAGCGCTTGCGTTCAGTCAGTAAAAATCTAATGTAGTTCTTAATTTGTTTGAGAACTGAGAAAGACCATTCCGTTAATAGGCGTGGCGACGTGGCCACATAATCACTTCGGAAGTGCATTATTTCTCTAATAATTTTAACGGCCTGGAGTCACAATCACACATCAGTTGTTCAGATGATTTGTTTCAAGACATTTGACATGTTTTTGTCCTGAAATCTTGTGTGTGTTGAACTAGCTAATTTTTTACACACCTCATCCCAAACCTTCCGTTGCAAATTCCAAAACGTCATTTTAGAGCTAATAACAGCTAGAGGCTTGAGCCATTGATATGCATTCTAATTCAGTTATTAGAGAGAGAGAGAGCGAAAGAGAGAGAGAGATTAAGTGCTTGTGAATACTTGCATCTGTGCGTCTCTCAGCAGTGTTCAGCAGCAGCTTCTACTAATAGCGAATCTTTAAGTTGAACTGCTTCAAGAACCTCGCTACTGAGAAATGTCATGTAGCTTTTCAGCTGCAAAACTATTTTA
>NW_015661612.1:1857690-1864379 GCF_001515625.1 Sinocyclocheilus rhinocerous | reverse complement strand
TCCACGCGCATGTCCGGGAAACTCATGAATATTCATGTATGCTCCGCCCACTGAAACCAAAAACCTCGGAAACCGAAAATCTCGTAACACCGAATTAAATCAGGCCGCCAAAAACAACACTACTACTGAGAAGTGCGAAACTATTATTGATAAATTCGCGGGGCAGCCGCAGCTCTGACAAGAAGTTTCTGTTCGCGTCTCCGCGTGTGTGCGCGAGTGTGTGTCTGTACTGTGTGTGTGTCTGTGAGAGAGAACGGGAGAAAGAAAGCGTGGTTTCCGTACATAAAAAAGGTTGAAGACATGGAAATAGTTTGTCATTTTTACCCTGTTGTTTGTTATATTTATTTGCTCAATGTCTTCTGGGAGTTTGGTTATTTTACTGTTGTAGATATCCCATAGTAGCCTATAACAAAAATACTATATCTCTTCATTGTGTTTGGGCCCCCCCTGGACGAGCAAGCATAGGCACGTGCTTAGAATGCCTATGCATAAATCCGGCCCTGCAGCCAGGTATAAAGTGGGACCTCTCTCTGTCTCTTTTTGTCTCTCTCTTCACCCGTTCCTCATTTGGAGCTGGTCTTGCAGTCTTTCTGAACACACACACGCACCCACCCCCTCTCTCCTGGGTTCTACTGCCCGGTGTGATTTATGTGTTCTGCATACAATAGCAGTGAGGCTAGAAATAGAGACAGAGCATATTTAATGTACTGTTAGACCAGTTCACTATGACGGTTTTCCCAAAGCACCATAGGTGGAAAATCCTGTATCCTTCACCTAGTTATCCTAGGACAGATTTTTCCCACTGGCTTCAGATTGAATGGCGTGTCAACATTAGGGGGGTAATGATATCGCAATTCAAAACTGCAATGATATGAAAGATGGAAAGGAGAAAGACAGAGAAGTAAGTAAAGGAGGAGAACAGAAAAAAGGAACGAAGTCAGACAGATAGAAAGCAGGAAGATGATAGACAGAATAGAAAAATAAAGAAAGGAAGGGCAGAAAAAGGAAGGAAGTTAGACGGGTGCAGTAATATATTGTGCAACAATACATCACAATAGAGTGATATGACAGATAAACAGACAGGAAGGAAGACTGACAGATGGAGAAGAAGGAAGAGAGAAACAGAAATGAAGAAATGAAGTCCGACAGGACGTTAGAGAAAAAGTAAGGCAGACAGACAAACAGAAAGGAAAGAAAAAAGGAAGAAAGTTAGACAAACTGGTAGAAAGTAAGACAGAAAGGAAAGGGAGGAAAACAGACAGACAAAAAGGAAGGAAAGAAGTTTGACAAACGGAGAAAGGAAGAAAGGAAGCGAGGAGGGAAGGAGGAAGTCAGACAGGAAGTATTTTAGACAAACAGAAAGAAGGAAGATGGACACCAACAACGAAAAATAGGTAGACAGAGAGGAAGGAAGGAAGACACCGAAAGGAAACAACAAGGAAGTTAAACTGGTAGAAAGAAAGGAAGGTAGAGAGGAAGACAGACAAACGGAAAGGAAGGAAGACATACAGAAAAACAGGAAGAAGGAAGGAAAGAAGACAGACCTAAAGAATCTTGACAGACAAAAAAGGAAGGAAGAGGCTGACAGAGGAGGAGGAAGAAAGAATGGATGGATGAAGGTCATACAGGAGAAAAAGACAGGAAAGTAGAAATGGAGGAAGGAAGACAGACAAACAAGAAAGAAGAAAGTACGTTTCTTTTTTTCTTCACATTTTAGAGCAATTTGTTTGCACAGGATTTGAAGTTTGTAAGTTTAGCATTTGTCAGTTTGTGTGCTAGTGTGTGTATGTGTCTATGAGAATCTGTCCAGTATCTGTGATTGATGAGCTTAAAAGCTGCTTCTCCTGCATGTAAAGAGTTACTGATTGAAAGAAAACCAGAAAAGAGCTAAATTCAAATCATTCCTCAAATACCAGCCTGTCATAAAAAAAACCACAGACTCTATTTCGACACTGATCTCTGTGTAAGGCTGCACTCAGTGACCCAGTGTTCACAAATTCACAATTAAAGAATTTTCTTTTTCCGTTCATAAGACTGAATCTGAATTGAATTGGCCACAGCACTCTGCAAGTTGCATTAAAATTTGAATCAGAATGACAGAAGAAGGAACTGCAGAGGAGTTTAACGCAGTCACACAACAAATTCTGTTGTTGAATTAGTCTAACATGACCAACTATTAAAAAATTAGAAAGAACACTTGACTGTTTAAAGTTTCTATTAAAAGCCTTATTCAGGTGACCTTAGGTCAGTGGTTTTCAATCTTGGTCCTGGGGACCCACCGCTCTGCACATTTTGTGTGTCTCCCTTATTTAACACATCTGATTCAGATCATCAGCTCATTAGGAGAGAGCTCCATGAACTCATCTTTAGTGTTTCAGATAAGAGAGACATACAAAATGTGCAGAGCGGCGGGTCCCTGCAGGACCAGGATTGAAAACCACTGCCTTAGGTTAAATTAGAGCATTCTGGGAAGTGAAGTTCCATCATGGTCAATAAAATTAAAGTTAATTTACTTAATATAATGAAATATATTACTGTACTACCAGAACTCCAGCTGCCTGTACTTGAAACAACAGTTCTGCCATCTCTGTTTTGTAGAGCACGATTTGTTCACAATAGGAGCAGTCAATACACAAAGAGCTCAATGAATGAGTGCTGAGAGCACAGAATCACAAATCAGATTTCCTCTGTGGATATTGAGTAATAGTGCTGGCCATGAGCAGCTCTGTGACCGAGTCAGACGAAAGCTTTGTTCACACTGGCAGCACAAATCTAATTTATGTTGCATGTTCAATTCAAACCTGATTATTTATACTCTGAACAGCACAAAACACATGAAATCTGATTTGAAAGAGCTTGCAGGGCAATACTGTATTGATTCCTCAAACATTCTTCTCCTTCACAGATTTCATGAGTTAATTTAGCTTGAATCATTTAATGTCCAATTTTAGCCTTAGAGCCATGTATTTTATGTCTCTTTAAACTTCATACTTGCATTACCCTTCAAATATTTGGAATTGGATAGGTTTTTAAATTTTTTTTGAAAGAAGTCTATAATGCTCTGATCAAATATATATTAATACAGTAATATTGTGAAATATTATATTTTAAAATTATATATAATTTCTATCATATTTTTTTTAATAAAATATATATTATAAAAGATTTAATTTTACTGTAAAATAAATAAAATAACAACTGCATTCTATTATAATAAATAATAAATGTAATTTATTCCTTTGACAAAGCTGAATTTCCAGTGTCCTTTGGAAATCATTCTAATATGCTGATTTGGTGCTCAAGAAACATTTCTTGTCACAGTTGAAAACGGTTGTGCTGTGTAATACTTTTGTGGAAACCGTGATACTTTATTTTTTTCAAGATTCTTTGATGAATATAAAGTTCAAAAGAGCAGTATTTATTTGAAATAGAAATCTTCTGTAAAATTATAAATGTTTTACAGTCACTTTTGATAAATTCAATGTGTCCTTTCAGATTTATAAAATTAATAAGTAAAAAAAAGTATTAATAAAAATAAAAACCTAAATAATTCTATGATAAATAAATAAATAAATAATTTTTTGAATGGTATAATGTACATGTAAGATAATGTCTTTTTGACTTAAAATGGATAGAATGTTTACAATTCTGTTCACTGGCAATGATGTCATTGTTATATTTGCATGCGTACGAAATTACAAGAAGTCTTTTCTAACTTCTTTTTTTTATTTATCTTTTTTAGCACATAAAGGGATTTTGGAGAAACATTTAAAACATTTAAGTCAGTGTTTACCTGTTGAGGAACATCACACTTGTAGGAGAAAGTCCTAAAGCACCCAGTGTAGATGCAAAGACTGAACAGACAGACAACACTTGATAATATGCAGACGGTCTGTCGCAAACTTATGAAAATCTGAATCATTTAAAGTGTGATCATAAATGCCTATATGAGAGGACAGACATAGAAACAAAGAGAGCAAGTTAGAGTAACACATAAAATACCTACTTTTCACAGCCAACCTCACTATTTATCCCACCAGCATGCAACACTTGTGAAAATAACCCGCTGCATAAAATCACACTCATTTGATTATGTAAGCAAAAATCAGTAATTACTCCACTTATTAAATGCTCGTTCTCTGCGTGGTGCCTAGTTATTTCCAGCAATGAATGTGAGCGCTTTCTTTGCATTTGTGTATTATTCAACCAAGCCTCCATATGCACTCATTTAGGAGCCCTTGAGTCTGATGTATTGACACACTGACGGCTGGCCTCTTTGGCTGCCTGTACACGTTGAATGGGTCTGCTGGACACTGAATGCATTTATAATGGCGCTCTAGATGTGTGGACAAAGACACTCTCTCTGTCTCCATTGCCTCTATCTTTGCAATTACAACATTACATTAATAAAGTTAGCAGCACGAAGTGTGGCGACACAATGAGGGAGAGAACAGTTATAGGTTCTTGAATAGATTTAGATGGTCGTTACAGTAAAGATGGTGAGGGGAATACACTAAAATTTAATTGCACCCGCTGTTTATTAGTTCATGTTGTCATGTTGTTTTGTTGTTTTACCACCCAGTAGTGAATTGATTCTTTAAAATGCATGAAGTACACTACGATTCAACAGTTTGGAGTTAGTAAGATAAAAAAATATATAATAATAATAATAATATAATAATCATATATAAAAAAAACAATATTACAGTTTTTACTGTATTTTTGATTAAATTAATGCAGTCTTGGACAGAACAAGAGATTTTAAACATAAAATAAATAAATAAATAAATCTTACAGACCCCAGACGTTTGAAACGTATACATTTGATTTCAAAGTGCATCTGGATATATGCCTGATTATATTGCTCTTCTTCAACATTTTTGTTCATTATTTGATGAATTATGTACATGAAAATGTACATGAAGCTGCTACTTTCCGCAGATAGTAGTTTTGTAAATATATTTTTTAAATATCTTTTTATATCTGCATTTTATTTGCACTGAAAAGAATGACAGTGGGATAGTTCTTGGTTAAAGGTGGGGTAAGCGATTTCTGGTAGCCAATGTTGACATTTGAAATCACTAAAACAAACACGCCCCTACCCAAAAAAAAATCGCTTACCCCACCTTTAAACCTGATTAAGCTGGATTGAAAAAAAAATATTATTACATTTTTTAGTGTATAACTAATTATTTAGTTTATAAATAACAATGATTGAGAGTAGTTTGTGTGTGTGTGTGTGTGTGTAGGTGACATTCATTGTGGGTCACTAGGGAAGGGAGATGCATGAAAAATGTCCCGACAGTGTTTTTTCCACTCCGCTCCACAGTGAGAGAGAGAGAGCATGAGCTGACTATGGCAAAAGTGCAGAAACACACATGCAGGCTCAATTCTGCGGACACTATGGCTTCTGGGATGTTAGTTGCTCTAACAAAAAAACTGTACTGAGTAAACGACATCTCTATAGACACACACACACAGACGCACATACATTCACAGAATGACCTCTATATGCTTGCTAGGTGAGTGGCTCAATAAATCTCAGTTCACACTTTCTTTCCACATTTTATTCTCGAAGCTTTTATCGCAGCTGTGGAATGATGTTGCGAGAGTCTGTTGTTAAACCTCAGTGTTGCTTCCTCACCCAGCTGCATTTAAGCGTCCCTGATTAAAGGCCTCTAATTTTCCATTTAAAATATTTCAGGATCTTGTAAATTTGTGTGATGGAAAAGCAAGCCAGCCTCAGGGGACTCGAGTGTGTTTGTGTGAGTCTGTGCTGGGTGACAGAGTTCAGGTGTGTTTGTGTGCGTATAGGTACTAGTGTGTGTGTGTGTGTGTGTGTGGCATCTCTCTCAGATCTAAGGTAGGAGAAGGGTTGAACTTTTGAACTCTCGTTAACTGTAATTTAATTTATAAAGACCTTTAGAATTCAGAAAAACAAATATATATATTTTACTTATGCATCATTTGTTTCTTCTTCTTCTTTTTTATTAATAATAAATAAATGAATGAATAAATGAATGTAAATTAAAATGAATGAAATTAGATAATTAAATATTTTTTCATTTTTTCATTTCACATGCATATTAAAGAATAAATACGCAGCCAATGCCTCTTTCAAAAAAGTATTTTTAACTTAAATATTGCCAAAATATTAGAGAGAGAGAGCATGAGCTGACTATGGCAAAAGTGCAGAAACACACATGCAGGCTCAATTCTGCGGACACTATGGCTTCTGGGATGTTAGTTGCTCTAACAAAAAAACTATACTGAGTAAACGACATCTCTATAGACACACACACACACACACAGACGCACATACATTCACAGAATGACCTCTATATGCTTGCTAGGTGAGTGGCTCAATAAATCTCAGTTCACACTTTCTTTCCACATTTTATTCTCGAAGCTTTTATCGCAGCTGTGGAATGATGTTGCGAGAGTCTGTTGTTAAACCTCAGTGTTGCTTCCTCACCCAGCTGCATTTAAGCGTCCCTGATTAAAGGCCTCTAATTTTCCATTTAAAATATTTCAGGATCTTGTAAATTTGTGTGATGGAAAAGCAAGCCAGCCTCAGGGGACTCGAGTGTGTTTGTGTGAGTCTGTACTGGGTGACAGAGTTCAGGTGTGTTTGTGTGCGTATAGGTACTAGTGTGTGTGTGTGTGTGTGTGTGTGTGTGTGTGTGGCA
>NW_015661612.1:1846362-1856894 GCF_001515625.1 Sinocyclocheilus rhinocerous | reverse complement strand
ACTAGTGTGTGTGTGTGTGTGTGTGTGTGTGTGTGTGTGGCATCTCTCTCAGATCTAAGGTAGGAGAAGGGTTGAACTTTTGAACTCTCGTTAACTGTAATTTAATTTATAAAGACCTTTAGAATTCAGAAAAACAAATATATATATTTTACTTATGCATCATTTGTTTCTTCTTCTTCTTTTTTATTAATAATAAATAAATGAATGAATAAATGAATGTAAATTAAAATGAATGAAATTAGATAATTAAATATTTTTTCATTTTTTCATTTCACATGCATATTAAAGAATAAATACGCAGCCAATGCCTCTTTCAAAAAAGTATTTTTAACTTAAATATTGCCAAAATATTGAACATTTTGATTTCTTCCATTCATTTTTAGTTGATTGGTTTGTCTCTATTCATCTGTGGATCTGTTCCACTAAAGTTTAATAACCAAAAGGGGTCCAAATACGTTTTGTCTTCATTTGTTTCAAACATAATACATTACTTTTTCCATTAAAAAGTTTGCTTGCACTATCTAAAGTAATACTTTTTAATGTCACTTTAATTTTTTTTAAAAATCTGTAGTGTTTCTCCTATAGGCAGAGTGATTTTGGACTTGTTTCCAGCTTGTTGGGCTGATATAAATGTTTTGTTTTTTCCCATTTTAGCTTTAGTTTCTGTCAATTTTTTTTGTTGTTGTTCATGGATGATAATTCATGAAAGGTGGTGAAAATCACTGCGTGTTTTGAGCAATGCTTATTTTAGGGCCACTAAAGCAGGGGTCACTGAGGTCAGCCACAATGTTAGCATGTCAGAAGGGTGTGTCGTTCAAATACTTCCCCTCTTTGAGAGAAAGAGCCCATAATCTTGTGTGCGATTAGCCTATCCTCTATTTAGACAGACACACGTATACACATAAGCTAACCTGTCTGTTTTGACAGATCAGTCCTGATACCGATCAAGGAGCATGCCTGACCCGTAGTTCTCTGCCTTTCACAGAGGAAGTTCAGCCTAATCTCTGTCTGCCTTGAGCAAAAGTTGATCTGAACCACACACAAACACAAACACATTTCTCTAGTGTCTCCTCCAGACAGCATTCATTTTGAATGAACAGAGACAGACTTTAGGCCTGGCTGCCAGTTCGTATTGTTCATGGCCAACTGTCATGTGGCATCTGGTGAGAGTGGATCTGGCACAGCGACGAACCACCATCATCGCTGATCAAATGAACTGAACAGAATCAGCCCATCTGCAGTCCCTGTCTCTGATAAAACTCAATAATGAAATCAATTATCGGGACTGTGTGTGGGATTCAGTTTAGTTATGGAGACAGTGACATGTAGAGAGAAACAAAAGGAGAGACTGAGAGAAAGCTGGATGCTGTCACATCACAGGTGACATCACAGTCTGATGTCTCTCTCTCTCCACACATATTCACAGACTGTTTAACTCTCTCAGATTCAAGTATATACTTATGAACATGAAATGAGTTTAATAAAATTATTTATTTTTTTTATTAGTTTTTTTTATAACGATCATACTAATTTTAGAGGATAGATTATAATAGTTTAAAACTATAACTTTGTTACATTTACAAAAATGAAAATTTTCAATTCATTTAGTATTTGTTTACAGTTAAATTTTTTATAACAAATCACTGTCTTTGTTTTAGACAACAGTGGAGTTTTTCCCAAAAAGTTTATGTAATAAGCAATGAGAGGGAGCACATCCCTACCAGGAATTTTAGTTTTATCATTTTATATTATTTATTTTATTTTCATTCATTGTTTATTTTATTTTATTTTATTTATTTTATTAGCTTTCGGTATTTGTGGATTTAATTCAGAAATATTCCATTTATTTTTATTTTAAAAATGTTAAGTTTGTTAACTTATAGCAAACTTGTGCAGCTTATCCAGATTTTTATGCAAAAAATGAAAATACTATGCCAAAATTATAGCCATAATCAGTTCCAGATTCAAGGACACAGAATTCTTGATAATTTTTTTTCACAGATGAATCTTGATGAACTTTAATATATCAAGATTTCAAGTGCTCCAAAGTACCTTTAATTGAAGGATTTGCTCATATATAGAATCAAATACATTTTTTTTTTTCTGATCTCTCACAAATTCTGAATGAAAACTGTCTCACAGTCAGTCTAATCTATCAAACTGACAGCTACAGAGAGATCTTGCTTACTCAAAGTCTGATTATGTTATACCTCATGCACTTATCTTTGTTTTTACATTAAATTCCAAACTGAGTTACCGTTCTCTGTTTCATTTGAATCCTTCACCTTTCTATAGACAGGTTTACAAAGTGTGTGTGTGTGGTGGTAGGTTCACTGCGTTGTTCTCTGGCAGGGGAGGTTTTGGAGGACTCCTGTGGTCTAGAAGAAAGAAGCTTATGCCCCTCTGTTCTGTCAGGCAGAAAGACAGACATGGAGAAAGATAGAGAAACGGTATGGGAGAAAGAGTGAAAGATAAAAAGACAGAGCGACGGGCAGAGTCAGACGAGTGGGAGGCTGAGGGAGTCATTTGCAAGTTGGGGGAGGGACGTTGATGGAGCAGAAAGAAAGAGAAACGGCTACAGTGTGAATGACAGTGAGAAAACCAGATGGGAAGAAAGAGATGAGAGGATGGGAGTGTTCTTAAGACACATTGACAGTGGGAGAGACGAGAGGAGAGAGAACAGCGGGAGAGGGGGATCAGGAGCCACGAGGAGGGAGGAGAGCTGGCTCAGGGGGGAGGCACCACCCTGCGGATTGAGACGTATTCCACATTGCCCCTCTCTCTGGTGGCGCAGCAGGCAGGGCGCAAGGGCCATGGTGTGTGGTGGTGTGAAGTTGACGTGGCGCTGGCCCTGGCACAAAGGAGCGGAGGAGGAGGGCGCCAGGCGCTGTGTGGCAGGGTTGCCCAGATACGGCCACTCAGGGTTGGCATGTTGTTTTTGTGTCTGTGATGCACTTCCAGCCTGACACAAACACACACACACACACACACACACACACAGAGTCAGAGATGGCACGCTCATATTTACATCCCCATCAATTTTTTATGAACCGGCTTGCAGCGGGGGTATCAGATAGCTGTTTATGAAATACTGATGTTTCTGATAATGAGGAATATTGTCTTTGTGTTGCTACTAGGCATGGGAATTGTAAAGTATTTAACCATTCAGATTCTGGTCCGATTCCTCTTAATGATTCGGTTCCTTGTGATTCCATTAATGATTTTTTAGTACCTTGAATTTTACTTTTTAAAAAAATATTATAAAAAATGTTATTGATTAAGAAATTAATACTTTTATACAGCAAGGATGCATGAAACTGATTAAAAGGGACAGTTAATAATTTATAACTTTACAAACTATTCATTTTCAAATAAATGCTGCTCTTTTGAACTTTCTATTCATCGAAAGAATCCTGAAAAAAATGTTTCATGGATTCCACAAAAATACACAACTTTTTTCAGCATTGATAATATTAGGAAATGTTTCTTGAGTATCAATTCAGCATATTAGAATGATTTCTGAAGAATCATGTGACACTGAAGACTGGAGTAATGGCGGCTGATTTTAAAACAGTTATTTTAAATTGTAATACATTTGTACTGTATTTTTTAACAAATAAATGCTGCCTTGGTTTGCATAAGATAATTTGTTTTTTAAATATTACAAAATTATGTGATTCATCAAAAGATGCATAAGAGTATTCTGTTCAGGAATCTGTTCAACTACATTTTGATTCACTAATAAAATGACTCATAAGAGTGATCCGTTCAGAAATCACTTGGGCTACGCTGGTCACAATATATGTTTTTGATTCATTTAAAAAAGAACTGACTTATAAGAGTCAAGAATTGGTTAGAATACACTGAGGAGTTGTGCATTTTTGGTTCACTAAAAAGAATTGATTCCTAAGAGTCATCTCTTCAAGAAACTGTTGGACTGCACTAGTCAAGTTATGTTTCTGATTCATTACAAAGAAGTGACTCATAAGAGTCATCTGTTCAAGAATCGGTTAAACTACACTGATCGCATTGTATGTTTTTGATTCACTAAAAAAGCTTGTAACATTTCTTGATTCCCTGTTTTATGTTAAAAATAAAACATTTTGTGATGTCACAACCAGCACATCCACTCCTCAACGCTTTTTTAAACCCCCCTCACAAGCATTTTTCTGCATGCGCTGTGTGTTAGTCCTCCATGTGTGTTTTGCATTAAAGTCTCGTCAGACAGGATTGCTTATGCGGTCAGAATGATTAGTGTTCTGTGAGTGCATTTGAGGCCCGAAAATCTCATCTGTCACTCACCAATTAGAAAGCCATTCTTGCCACGATCTCTTTCCCTACATCTCTCCCTGTATTAAACGTCGCCCGGTGTAATCAGTGCATTGGTGCTGTCTGTTGACCTGATGTGTAATGATTACAATCCAAAGCTTGGGGAGATAAAAGGCAGTTTGGGGGGGAAAAAATCAGACCCCCATCAAATTCAGGGGTCTGAAACGGTTGGCTGATTGGCGACGGTGCTTTGAACGGTGCTGTGTGAAGGAGGTTCCTCTTACCCACGGTAACATGATATGTGTTCTGGGCTGCAGACTGACACACGCCGGATCAAAGGAGACGAGGGAGAAAGCACAAACTCACTCGCATAAACATACAGATGCCAACTCATCCACTGACAAGAGAGCACAAAACATCTACATGGATACAGGTGTACACTTAACACATGATGTAGCTCTCGCTTCTCTCTCTCTTCAACAAGTGTTCATTTTTATAGCTCATTGAGTGATGGAGAGAGTTTTGTTTTAGATTTTCTGATTTGTATGCATATGGAGCACAAATACGGCAAGATGCATTGTGGCCCTGATTGACGATCTCAAATTGAAGTTACTAATTTGCTCGCAGTCTAACAAATAATGTGTGCTTCATAATTTACTTGGTAAATTACTTGAGAATAATTGTATATGTAAAAAGGATGGACTCATCCACATTTAAATTAGGCTTTTGCATGTTGTAAATTAGGCTTGTTGTGTGCTTATGTAAATCACAAAGAAGAAAATGTGTTGTTATTATATTTTAAGGCTATTGCTGTACACATTTTTACAAAAAGAAATCTGAATTTTTAGACTTGTACCGTAGTACAGCATTACTATGTTTAATACCTCATATTATGATCCATTTCAGATTATCTGGTTTAAATTCAGACATTTGTAAATTTGGTCTAAAATGTGTTGTGATACGATCGTGACCCACATTTGGAGGGAGTATAATTGCATGTGGCCACATCACATTTGTAGTGTATACGCTAATGCGCACTGATAAACTGATAAACTAATGCGTCCCAGACAACAGCAAGGGACCACCTACTTACCTGTCAATCAACTCTTGCACTAAAACAGTTGTTTTAAACTTTGCCTGTTGCAAATGTCTTTAAAACATTTTTAATAACATTTAGATCAGCTTGGATATTTTGTCCATGTACTATCAACGTGTGTTTTTATACATGCAGTAAATCACAACCGTTGTGTGAATATGAAATGTGTCAACTGTCGGCATGAATTTCTCTCAGAATATTGATTGGTGATTATTAAACCATTAACATGAATTTCATAATCAAAATCAAATCAGCATCACCTTCACATCATAATCCTCAACCTCTGCTTCCGTGTGTGTTCAGAGAGAGAGGGTGAGATGTTCCATCTCAGCATGAGAGCTGCCAGCGGACAGACAGACAGACAGACAGACAGGAAGGAGGTAGATGAGCATTCATCCAAAAATAAAAGGATGCATAAATGATTAGGAGATGAAAGGCGCAGTGGAGGGAGGCGTCGTCTTCTTTTAAAGCATGCAGAGTCATTGACTCTTCCAATTACCACATTATCCACTCTTTCCATCTTGACTGCATCCCATCCAGAAGCCCAGCGTGTGTGTGTGTGTGTGCGTGTGCATATGCATGTAAAAATTTTCTAAATTGGAAAATTGTTTCAATAATAATAATAATAAAAAAATAATAATAGTAATAATTGTTGTTGGAATGATCACAGTGTATTAATAATAATAATAATAATTTGAACTTTTGTCAGTTGAGGAAGTTTTTTTTCTTTTTTCCAGATTTAATTATTAACTAAATCAAGCAATTTTTTAAATTATAAAATGTCTAGGAAAACAGATTAATAAACATACCAATTAATGTCTTAATAAAAATGAAGAGTTAGGGGATAGAAAACGCCATTAGCTCAGTATAAAATCAAAAGAAATCAAAGGAAAGTTTGCGTTTAATTAACAAGTACTTCAGTTCATTACAGAAAGCATCATTATTTCTTTCTCTGTCACGTCACTTTCCCCTGCTTGTTGAGACGCTGTCTAGACGCTGCTGTCTACAGAATAGAGACCTGTCAGTGTGAGTGTACAGTATGTGCTTAAGTGCAGACCCAGTTAAATCTGTCCTGCTTAGAATTCACCTTATTCTTGATATTAATTTATAGAACTAATTTGCTCTAAATATGATCTCAGCTCAGCTCAGTAACTCACAGTGTTCTTTGCCTGACCTTTTAAGAGTAACTAAAACAGCCATGTTTACATTCAGGATAAAGGCATCATTCTCCATTCAGTGTGCGTGTTTGTGTGTGCGTCTAACTACGTGTGAGTCTTAGACTCCCAAGCAGATTGTCTAGTTATGTAATGCTAGATTTGCATGTGAAGGGAAGGAACGCGTTTTTCATGCTGCACTGGATGTGAAGTGAAGCCCCCTTTTCTCTCCTACCCCTCTTTTTCAACCGGAACGAGGGACCGCGCCATCTCAGATGGAGGGATGCTGAGAGAATGACAGGAGGAGAAAACATGAAAGGCTTTAAGTGTGAATTCATTAATAATGTGCACCACTGTACCAGCGTACAATGCATAATGAAAAAAAAACCCTCTCAGAATATGCAATCGGGAAACACAGGTTATTTTAAACGGATGAAAATATAATTTCTTGAATAGTGAAGGAGAAAGCTATGGATTTAATACATAAATCCTTGGCACATGTCCTATTATTTATTCCTGTTATTATTACAGGTATAAATGTCAATATTTTTTTAACTAATATTTTAAATTATTTTTTTAATCTGTGCATCAGTCACAATGAAGTTTGTGTGTTTGCACGTCTTTTTCCCTAGTTTAAATGTGAATCTAGATATTTCACATGGTATTTTAATTATTTTTTAAACCTATTTTCTTATATTTTAAGGCTTTAAAATTATGTTTATTGCATATGTTGATTAATTAGTCAAATTAATTTGAATAAAAAATCCATTCTCAACAAATTATGGAAAAAAAGTTGACTAAACACTTCAATTTTAATTAAAAAAGTCCTATACCAAATATACAAATATATCCAAGCAATTGACAGTAACATAACAATCATGTATAATTCATTAGACATTTTCTCCTTGTCCACCTTTCTTGTACTTGACTCAATAGCCCAGACAATGACAGATTCTGTCCGGTTTGAGTGCCATCAGTCATTTATTGAAGAGCTTTGTGTCTCTCCACCTCATAACAACAGTCACACACAGATATTCCGGCACATTCCAATGCACATTCTTGAGTTTCTTTAGCAGGTTGACTAGCTTTGCTGAGGGCAAGATGAGGGGGAGTTTAGATAACCCAACCCTGCATCACCCCCACACCCCACAGGGGTCACACAATGCATGTCACGCATATCATTAATCCTGGGGGTTGTTTCCCCCCAGGGGGCGCCCACTGACCCACGCATAAAGGATAAAAGTGTTCTGCCATGGGATGGGGCGTTCTCAACAGTATGGCCCAGGAACCTACAACATCCTCTACACTCAACAAAACCACACATACAGTGTTAATGTAGGCCTGTAAGCTTCAAAAGTACTTGAAATATGGCAATTTCTATGTTCATGGTTTTTGAATGACATTCTCTTTCAAATACCACTGAAGAAAGTGGAGGAGAAGTGCTAGGAAAGGGTTAAGGAGAAAATGAGTTTTGTTTTGCTTTCCTTGTTTGGGTATTTATGAAGAGGGTGAAAGATCAGGTTTTGTTCTAGGGAACCTGAAATGATGCGTAAAAAGTGCTGTAGTAGTAAAAAGGAAAATGCTCGGTACTTGTTCTTTTGTTTAGTACTTTTTTTTACACGCTTAACTGCTATTTTAAGCTTTATTTTATTTGTTATATACAGTTTCGGAAATTTGGGGTCTGTAAGATTTTCTGATGTTTGAAGGAAGTCTCCTATGCATACCAAGGCTGCATTTATTTGATTAAAAAAAAAAGTTAATTTGTTTTCTATTTTATTATTTCGGAAAGTTTTATTTATTCCCATGGTGGCAAAGCTGAATCTTCATTGTCTCATAAAATCTTCAGAAATCAATCATTTCGTCTTATTATAAATCTTAAAAACAGTCATGCTGCTTATTATTTATTTGTTTATTTATTTTTTAATTAAATTAATTAATTTGCTGGACTCTTTGATGAATAGGAAGTTGAAAAGAACAGCATTTATTTGAAATAAAAATATTTTGTATCATTATGTCTTTACTGTCACGTTTGATCAGTTTAATACATCCTTGCTGAATAAAAGTACTAATTTCTTTAAAATACTGACTCTAATCTTTTGAACAGTAGAGTACCAAATCCTATTGAAAAATATATTTGTATAATAAATATATTCTTATATTCTTTTAATTTAAAAAGTATGCACTTTGTAGGTATTTCATGTGGTGTTTAAATGATTTTAATTTTTAATTTTAATTTTTACTAGGCTGTCAAAATAATGAAATGAATTGCATGATATGCTCATTAATCAGTCTATTAAATAAATCTGCATATCACGTTGTGTTGTGTCTAACTCTTTTCCAGTATCATGTGCCACAATCCCTATTTCTTAACAGTAGTGACTTTGACTACACATTTTATGCTCCGTACTTTTCAGAAATCTGTTGCATATTTGTTTAATTGGGGGCTGTTTCTTGCATGTTTTTTAACAAACCCATGCTGTTATTAAAGACTTCGTATGGTGTAGACCGTTGTGTCAAGTACCTCCCATCATGCATTGTATATGTGATGTGAAGTGTATGAGATGAACACACACAGTCCTCCATCAACTCCATGTCCTTCCTACATTCTTTCTCTCCATCTCTCTCTCCTTACGGTGAGACCGGTCTAATCCTATTCATTGTGGCCACTCTTTTCCTCTCCTCCTCTCATTATCCTCTTTTCTCCTCAGCATTCCCCTTTTCCTCTCCGAATCCATTTTTCCAAATCTCCATTTCCCCAGAGGACATTTACAAACCCTTGGGTCCCACCCTCGCCATTCCTCTCTCTGCCTCTCTCCTTTTTATTCTCTCTCCCTCGCTCGTTCTCTTTCTCTCTCTCTCTCTGTTTCCGACTGGGCTTTGCTATTTAATCTTCTTGAAGCATTCAAGATGTCACTCGCCCCTGAAGCCAGAAGGACAAAGCCCTAAATCCAGCCCTCTCTCAATGGGCCACGCCCCTCAGCTGCCGGTGTGCACTTTGAAGAAGAACGGGATGGGGGGGGGCGATGCCGAAGTCCCACAAAAACTCCCATGGTCCCCAATTTCTGCATTGGTGGCCCTCTTCTTTTGCTTGATGTGTTGAGGGCTTTGTGAATGTCATGTGCACCTCCACTAAAGTAGACCTCCTCCATGCACACACACACACACACACACTCAAATGTATGCACTGAGGTTAGGCTGCATGTACGGTGAGGCCCATGTGTGCTAATTGAAGTAGGGAGTGTATTTGCCCACCGTTTGATTATCCTGTAGTATACCTCATGGAAAAAAATGTCCAGTATGTTCTGTGTCCAAAGGTCAATACTAAGTTATTGTTTTTGCTTGTTGTTTTATACCCCCCCCACCCGAAACATTATAAAATTTTATTCCATTTAATTCAATTCTAATTTCATTAAGTTCAGTTTAAAGTCAGTTTTCTATTTTCTTGTATTCATACATTCTCCAAACAGCTTATCCTCTGTAGGGTTTTATTTTATTTTTTAATTTAATTTAATTGAACAAAAACAACAACAACAACATTTATTTATAAAGCACATTTAAACACAATGTAAACTGATCCAAAGTGCTGTACAGTGATCAAACAAATCTACTAATAAAAACAACAACTACACACATACAAAGGCTAAAGAGTAAAAATAAGATTTAAGTCTAGACTTAAAAATGTCCAAAGAAGGAGCAGATCTCACATGATAGGGGAGACCAATTCCAATGCTTGGGGTCAACCACAGAAAAAGCCCAATCACCCTTTGATTTGTACCGACACCGTGGTACAGTTAGAAGCAAGTGACTCGAAGATCATGTACACATTTCAATAATACATCAAATGAAACAGCAGAATCAAGCCTTACTGGTACATAAAACTGAGAATCATCCGCGTAACAATTATATAAAATACTGTATTTTTTGAAAAATGTGGGCCAAGGGAAGCATATAAAGGGAAAACAGTAAAGGTCCCAAAATGGATCCCTGGGGCACTCCACACAAGACAGGTGCAG
>NW_015661612.1:1837217-1846306 GCF_001515625.1 Sinocyclocheilus rhinocerous | reverse complement strand
AGCAGGAGACGAGTGTGCAGGACAACCTAATATTAAAACCTCGGTTTTAACCTAATTTAACTGCAGGAAATGTCTAGACATCCATGTCTTAATATCATGTACACATTTCAATAATACATCAAATGAAACAGCAGAATCAAGCCTTACTGGTACATAAAACTGAGAATCATCCGCGTAACAATTATATAAAATACTGTATTTTTTGAAAAATGTTAAGATATCAAAGGAAACATGCAGCTTATCTTTTTTCCACTTTCGCTCTGCTTTCCGACACTCTTGTCTACGAATGCTGAGCGAAAGTAGGTGATGGAGAAAAGCATTCAGATTCAAACAAAACTGGATAATGATCAGACACACATGCCTCAATAACCTCCATGTTTGAGATCAAAAGGCCATGGGACAACACCAAGTCAAGTGTATGACCCAAATTATGAGTTATAAAAGGAAATACAAGGACATATTAAATTAAATTAAATTAAATGTATTATTATTATAATAATTCTTCTTCTTATTATTATTTTTTTGTAGTTATCCATCCATCCGTCAATCCATCCTCCAAACAGCTTATCCTCTGTATGGATTGTGCTTTTTCTTTTCTTTTCTTTTCTTTTCTTGTTTACATGTCCTTGTATTTCCTTTTATAACTGAATATTTTTACTTTAATTTAGTTTGAATATAATTTAATTCCATTCGATTTAGTTTAGTTTACAAGATTAGTTTTCTTGTAAAAGATTTTAAATGTCACAACTCAAAATGTTAAATTGACTTGCGGCATTGAAAGTTTTAAGTTGGCTTAACTAATTTATGTGAACTGAATGTATTTTAACATCTGCACTTTAGTTCGTGTCTGACCATTTTCAACACAACAATCAACATATGCTGAGTTTTGACCTTCAAAATCTTTTACAGTATGTTTCCACAAAATGCATAGCAGTGAATCTTGTAAAGAGATGAAAATAAGGGGAATATAAAACTATATAAATACAAGTACATTAAACTAGAAATGAAATGAAATCCACAGCTGTATTATTTTGATCTACATTACAGTGCTTTGATCATTTTGATCAACTGAATTTCTATTTCTCACATTGTCAAAGTCGAGCTCTACTTGTCAGTTTTTTTTTTACACCTAATTCTGAAAAGCGTTCCAAAATTTCACTGAAAAAGGGTAAAAAAAGACCATCACTTCCAGGGTCTGTAACTGAGGATTGTGTTTCGACCACTGCTGGTAAAATGATCTCACTTCAAAAGGATTACAAACCACAGTGGTATCAAATCTCCCTAATGCGGTTATCCCACACATTCACTCACTGTGCTCTAGGCTGATATCGTCTGGCCCACTGTCTTGGTATTTCCCTTTTAAATGTAGCGCTGGTTTTGCTTCAAGACATTGGGTAGACCTGCTAGATAAGACTATGAACTATGAAGAACTATGAAGATGTATACATACATATTTATGAGGTCAATAACATTGATTGAATGAATACAGCTCACAACACTGAAACTGCTTATAGATGAAAATGTCACGTAATTCTGCTCTTGAGGTCTTTTAAATGTACAAAAGTAAAATCAAATGGGACTTCAGTTAACATGTTTCTCACCAATATTATATATTTTTTTCTCAGATGCTGAAACGGAACAGCACATGAAAGTTCCTGTGACAGTTCAAAGTTCATGAATATTTAATGAGGTAAGCACTGAGGCATTTTATCATTGGTTGTCAGGTGCTAAACAACTTGTAACATTCTAGCATTGTATTGCTTCACATTGTATACCTTTGGCACTGTAAGTTACACTTAAAAACTTAACACAGGGTTAAGCACTGTGTTGCATGTCACTCTGGATAGGTATACTGGATAGGTATATTCAATTGAAAATATTAATAATCATTCTTTTGTAGCATCAGTTGGAGTGTTATTATTATACATATATAATGTTTTTGTATGGGATATAGCTTGATTAAATACATAAAACAGTGTAATGGGGTTGGCATTATGCATGCACGTGAAAACACCTGTACATTAATATTTATTTATACAACAGTTAGTTCAGGTCCTTAAATTAGATTTGATTATTTTATAATAATAAAATGTTTTGAGAATGCTGACTTTTCAGTGTTCCTTTCACATGCTTGTTTGAGCGTCTGTCAGTGGTAGGGATTTTTAATTTTTAATTTCTGCAGTTTACTACAAAATAAATGTAGAAATAAATATATAAATGTAATGAATTATTATCATCACAATTTTAATAAATGCATTACATTAGAATGTTAATAATTATTTCAATAAACTTTAAGAAAAAAAATCCCCATTGGAGTATTTATTTATTTTATTTTGTGCAGTATATATATATATATGAGTTTTTTTTTTTATATTCACATTTATTTATTTAGCATTTATTGTTAAATTGACTTGCGGCATTGAAAGTTTTAAGTTGGCTTAACTAATTTATGTGAACTGAATGTATTTTAACATCTGCACTTTAGTTCGTGTCTGACCATTTTCAACACAACAATCAACATATGCTGAGTTTTGACCTTCAAAATCTTTTACAGTATGTTTCCACAAAATGCATAGCAGTGAATCTTGTAAAGAGATGAAAATAAGGGGAATATAAAACTATATAAATACAAGTACATTAAACTAGAAATGAAATGAAATCCACAGCTGTATTATTTTGATCTACATTACAGTGCTTTGATCATTTTGATCAACTGAATTTCTATTTCTCACATTGTCAAAGTCGAGCTCTACTTGTCAGTTTTTTTTTTACACCTAATTCTGAAAAGCGTTCCAAAATTTCACTGAAAAAGGGTAAAAAAAGACCATCACTTCCAGGGTCTGTAACTGAGGATTGTGTTTCGACCACTGCTGGTAAAATGATCTCACTTCAAAAGGATTACAAACCACAGTGGTATCAAATCTCCCTAATGCGGTTATCCCACACATTCACTCACTGTGCTCTAGGCTGATATCGTCTGGCCCACTGTCTTGGTATTTCCCTTTTAAATGTAGCGCTGGTTTTGCTTCAAGACATTGGGTAGACCTGCTAGATAAGACTATGAACTATGAAGAACTATGAAGATGTATACATACATATTTATGAGGTCAATAACATTGATTGAATGAATACAGCTCACAACACTGAAACTGCTTATAGATGAAAATGTCACGTAATTCTGCTCTTGAGGTCTTTTAAATGTACAAAAGTAAAATCAAATGGGACTTCAGTTAACATGTTTCTCACCAATATTATATATTTTTTTCTCAGATGCTGAAACGGAACAGCACATGAAAGTTCCTGTGACAGTTCAAAGTTCATGAATATTTAATGAGGTAAGCACTGAGGCATTTTATCATTGGTTGTCAGGTGCTAAACAACTTGTAACATTCTAGCATTGTATTGCTTCACATTGTATACCTTTGGCACTGTAAGTTACACTTAAAAACTTAACACAGGGTTAAGCACTGTGTTGCATGTCACTCTGGATAGGTATACTGGATAGGTATATTCAATTGAAAATATTAATAATCATTCTTTTGTAGCATCAGTTGGAGTGTTATTATTATACATATATAATGTTTTTGTATGGGATATAGCTTGATTAAATACATAAAACAGTGTAATGGGGTTGGCATTATGCATGCACGTGAAAACACCTGTACATTAATATTTATTTATACAACAGTTAGTTCAGGTCCTTAAATTAGATTTGATTATTTTATAATAATAAAATGTTTTGAGAATGCTGACTTTTCAGTGTTCCTTTCACATGCTTGTTTGAGCGTCTGTCAGTGGTAGGGATTTTTAATTTTTAATTTCTGCAGTTTACTACAAAATAAATGTAGAAATAAATATATAAATGTAATGAATTATTATCATCACAATTTTAATAAATGCATTACATTAGAATGTTAATAATTATTTCAATAAACTTTAAAAAAAAAAATCCCCATTGGAGTATTTATTTATTTTATTTTGTGCAGTATATATATATATGAGTTTTTTTTTTTATATTCACATTTATTTATTTAGCATTTATTTTGTGCAATATACATATTTTTTTCCATTGTTATCATCATGCATGCATGTTTTTAGTCCTCCACAGAGAACATGGATGTCACAGTATAGGTGGCGATAACTGACTTTTCAGTCGATTCATTAAACACTTGATTAATTTCTTTGATTTGTTCACAAAGGAAACAAGTCATTGAATCTTGGACCATTTACTCATTTACTAAAAATGCAGATTAATTCAGGAATGAAACAAATGTGTTTCATCGGCAGAGCAAAAACAGTAAAAGTTACTGGCAATATTATGTTGAAATGTAATTTTATTGTTTTATATATATTTAACGGTTGTATAAAAGCAAAATCACATTGCAATCATGCTTTTTTCCCCACTCTTGCTCAAGTGATATTGCTTTAAATGTGCATGCAGTTGTACTTTTAAATGCATGTCTGTAAACACACTCTTACTCACACTTTTATGCACCATATTGTCTTTAAACACACACACATGCTGCCTTAACAGATTGCTCATGTGCTCTAACATATGACATTAGTGTGTGTCCATTGTGTGAACAGGCTGGTCCTCACTCATAATAGAGGCTGTAAAAGTGTCTGAGAGAGAAATATATGACCCTCCTTCTGTTCTCCTGTGTAGAGGAGTATAAGAATGGACCCCACTGATATTTCACCCCCACCTGCCTTGCCGTTAAGAACAATGTGGGAGCTCTTTTATGAGTGAATGACTCCGTCACCACATTCACTGTCTCTCATAACCTGCAGGACAAACAAAGAGCCAAGCATTTCCTATTGCATGCTTCAGTGAAGGTGCGTCTGAGTCTGAGGCAGTTTCTCCAAGGAGGAAGCTGAATGAGAAAGTATTGACATTACAGAAATTTTACATAAATATGACCAAATGAGAGTTAGTTTATTTATTTAATTACAAAATGGCTTTTTTGTTTCTCTCTTATTATATACACTATTGTTTAAAGGTTTGGGGTCAGTAAGAAAAAAAAAAACTTCTATTCTAGCAAGGACACATTAAATTGTTCAAAAGTGTCAGTAAAGACATTTATAATGTTACACAAGATTACGATTTCAAATAAATGTTTTTTTTTGTAACTTTTTAAAAATTAAATAACTCTGAAAAATGTATTACAGTTTCCACAAAAATATTAAGTAGCTCAAATGTTTTCAAATTGTTAATATAATATATAATGCCATTATATAATCATATTTGATATTATTGCAGTTTTTACTGTATTTTTGATCAAATAAATGCAGCCTGGTTCTTACCAACCTCAAATTTTTAAAGAGTAGTTTAAGTTATATTTACATAATATGACTATGATCATAGTCATTTTAAATGTAAAATATCTAAAAAGAATATTTATTTAAAAATATGAATGGTAATATAAATAATAATAATAGTAACACAAGTATGTGTTACTGTACTGTGAATTTAAGTTTTGTATTAATAAATAGTATGTTAATATAAATAAATACCTGTTGATAGTGTAAGACAAATGCTGGTCTATCTGCAGAAAATTTACCTCCTCTTTTCAAAAGTTCAGTCATCCATGTAGACAATGCCTTAAGTGTAAAATTAAAGCACGTTATGTGGTCTCAGTGTGCATTAAACCGTGCACATCCTTTTAGTGATGCAGTTCGTAAGATGTTGGGATCAAAAAAGGTATATCAAACTAAATGGAATGTGCGTTTAATGTAATCTGCCTTACCAATTGTTATTTTGTATAAGCATTCAAATACGTTTTTCACTGTAATGCAAGACTGCAGTGCAGTGAATGTCATTTCCAGGTGCTGTTTGGCAGAGTTCTGTGTATTTGGACTTGTTGCTCTCTTTAAGCACAGGAAACAACAGAGCCACTGGAACAAAAGTCCATCTGCAGATGCTTCCTCTAATATTATGTAACTGGAGGATGTTTCTGGATTTGCTCTGTGTTTAGCTATGATGCCATTTGAATTGGTCTCACCAGCTTCACTACAGTAGAAATGCTCTTTATAAGATGCTCATGCATGTGCATGTACAGTATTTTCACATTTTCTGTCAGGCAGCACATGTGTACATATGAGTGTGAACATGTTGACACTTTTTTCTGTGTGTTATTCGCAGGTTAGCAGTCTGTGAAGGTGTGATGAAGCTTAAATAGCAACACAGAATAATAGAAATTGCTTATTAAATAGATTAATGTGGCTATAGAGCAATGGTTCTCAACCTTTTTCACTCCAAGGCCCCCCATTATCAAGTCGAGTCACATTTATTTATAGAGTGCTTTATACAATACAGATTGTTTCAAAGCAGCTTTATATGAATAAATAGGAAATAACAGTGTTAATGTTGTAAAATTAATCATTTATGAATTAATTTAATTTCAGCTGTAAAGCAGCTCTACAGAAGTAGATAATAATGCCATTATTCAGCTCAATTTAGTTCATTGTTGTTTTAATTCAGTCCAATAACTGTCAATGTTGCAAAGCTCATTCATTATGAAAACAACAGTATTTAAAGGCCTCAGGACTTTTCCAGTCGTTTATGATTTACTGAATAAGTGTTAAAATACTAAAAATATTATAATTTCTACCTGGTAAATTATTATCAACTTTGGCATAACAAGAAAAATGTTTATTCATTCTAAGATTTTATTATTTTATCTGACTTTCAAATCTAGAAATCCAATTTTGTGGGTGAATTAAAGAAATATCTGGATTTTTAGTTGTTTGCTTATTGTAATGCTTTTTTTAAATCTTATTTTATATCCTTTTAAGTCATCTTGTGGGCCCTGGTTGAGAACCATTTTTGTAGAGTAATGTTTATTGGTATAGTATATTGGTACATTTGATGGATGAAATTTGATTTAATGGTGTTTTGGGTTGGTACAGGTACTCTAAAACCCTGAGGAACAGCACATGTGCTGCCCAAAAAAATGTTCACACACATCACATGTCTGACCACCATGCAAATCTACACCTCTCTTTTAATTTATCATCCCATGGGGGAAGCCATTCATTCTTACAGCAACGTATATGAGCACATTTCCATGCCTCCATTTTTTAATGTCAGCTGAGGGCTTTCATTAGTCTCTTGCATTCGTTTCAGACGTTCTCGTTGGGCGCTGGGCATAACCGTGGTATTCGAAGGCCCATCTAAACCTGTTATGTATACGAAATCAGAGTTAAATGCTAGCAACCTAATCTCTGATATTTGCATGAGGCGAGGGTGATAATTGCAGGCTGAAAGCACAATAACAGGACAGTGCACTCTGCGTTTCCCATATCAATCACCATGAGTGGGGGAGAACCAAGCGGGGTGGCTAGTTAGCGCTGGTTGATTGTTTGCGGGCCCTGACCGCGGCGCTTTTCGGGCAGGCCTGGTGGGGGGTTGTTTGGTCCCTCGCAGACCTGAGCACAGCCCCCGTGTTCATCCGTCCATTCGGATCTGTCACCCCAGGGCTAACCCAGCCAATGGCTACCCTTTGTCCCTCTCTGCATTCTTCGGGCCCATTGTGTGGGCCAATAACGGTTAGGCTCATCCTTGCAATTCCCTTTGTCAGGAGGACCCACAGCACAGAGTCCAGAGAGGGGGAGTAAGTTCTGTGACCCGGCGGGAGGGTGTCTGGAATTTCAGCGTCAGCTGAATCAGTGGCAAGCATAACAAGATACAGCCCGCTTTTACTGAAAAGCCCGCTTTATCACAAGCCGTGTTTGAAATATTTAATCTGTTGGCTTCTACATTATTCCCAGCCGATTCCCATGCTGTACGACTTTTGAAGAATGTTATCTGCTGTTGTTTCGTAATGTTTGGTCAATGCTCTGCACATTCCAATGACATCATTACTGACTCTGAGTATGCAGAAATCCTGGAGGAGGAATAAGTCGTGTTGAATCTGTAAGGTTACCAATCAAATCAACGTGTAAACAAAGAGAGAGCACACAAACACAAGCACAGAGCAAATCTGGTGGGGGGTTGTTTGGTCCCTCGCAGACCTGAGCACAGCCCCCGTGTTCATCCGTCCATTCGGATCTGTCACCCCAGGGCTAACCCAGCCAATGGCTACCCTTTGTCCCTCTCTGCATTCTTCGGGCCCATTGTGTGGGCCAATAACGGTTAGGCTCATCCTTGCAATTCCCTTTGTCAGGAGGACCCACAGCACAGAGTCCAGAGAGGGGGAGAGAGCAAGCTATCGGACGAAGAGAGAGAGAAAAGGTAAAAAAAGTGGGAGAATGAAAGGACAGAAGAAAAAAGTTCACTTAACTTTGAGGCCCCAAACTGAGTTGATCCAAACTCTAAACACAACGGCTTTGCTCAAACATATGTAATTTGTGCAGGTTGACCAGTGATGGGAAGTGACCGGCAAGTAGTGAAGCACAACCAAACGCTACATTGCTGTTTAATGTTAATGGGATAGTTCACCCCAAAAACTTGAGTCAAAGACAGGACTTTTGTTGTATTTTCTGCTGTGATTTTAGAAAAGGATGTGTGGAATATTATTCCAAATTATTATTCTAATTTTAAATGAGATAAATTGAAGTTCTTGAAGACGAGAAAGGCCGGCAAGGACTTGTGTGGATTCTGTGTGGGCCCGGTGAAAGGTCACAGCCCCCATCACAGAGGTCAAAGTTGAAATGACATATACAATAGCAAATGGTGTTCAGGAAAGGAACAGGGTGATGTGGGTTGTCTTGACGACAACCAATGAGATAACACTGCATTTTTTAAAAATGTCAAGAGCAGAAACTTAGTGTGTACTTGGTCATTTATATACATTCATTTAATCTTCATATCTGTCTTTGAACCTAGATCTAAATTAAAAGATAAACTTTATCTCTTATATGTGAAAGTCACCGTCATCTCTCTGAAAAGAGCAGAAGCCCCTTGAACTCAACACAAAGCTTATGATGACAGTAAAAGTTAAATAGATCCATCTGGATCTGGCCCAACATAATTAAACCAAGTGCACCCTATCTTCCAGGAAATAATGACATGTTGGACTGCACACATTTCGCCTGTCACCTCTTGACCCTGACATATCCTCGCCCCCCCCCCCGTCGTGTCAGAGAGA
>NW_015661612.1:1835051-1836721 GCF_001515625.1 Sinocyclocheilus rhinocerous | reverse complement strand
TGTCAGAGAGAACGCAGTTAAAACTTTTGAAAAACGTTTAACCCGCACACCCCAGCCTCTGTTAACTGCGCTACTGCTGCTTTTCATTTACGGCCTCCCCCGTCATCCATCTCCCTCGCTCCCGTTAACCACAGGAAGTCACTCACTTCCTCATTACAGCACATCAAACGCTTGCAGCGACCATAAACCCGCCCAATCGCTGCACCAACACATGCCTCCAATTCTGCCACTGCACCCTGGCCGCAACCGTTTAAAAAAAAGCCGCTGATTTACACAAGAGCACTTTGTCTCAGTAAATCTCATGTTATAGACACGAGCTTCATCCAATTCTTGTTTCATAGGCTCTTTTCAGGTTTTTTGTGCTTGAACTGCATCGCACGTTCATCAGCAGGTACGTGTCAACAAAGTGATGGAGTGATTCAGGGTTAGTGAGCGGAAGTGTGGTTTGATGGCTCGGCTCTGTGTGAACCGCGATGACTGTGTGTGAGTCTGGGATTAGTTACCGTGTATGATCCACACTCAAGCCGTTCGGAGGTGCTGCTAGATCAGCGTAATAAACCATGTCATTGATCTCAAGTGGTTTTAATCATGGGCCACAAATCATTTTTCCCCTTAATGTTTTCACATAAGTTTAGAGCGATCTACAAATGTGCTACGACTCGAACAATAAGGCTGTGAAATCGAAGCATTTGCTGGAAAGTGTTTCGGTTGGGTCTTTTGGAATGATTGAGTTCACTGTGGTATTCAAGATCAGAGAAGTCGGTCTTTCAGAAGCATGTAATTAGAGTTAAACCAAACCGAATCTTGCAAGCTTCTGTGCGAGAAGCCTTTGAATGGGTTTCCAAATAAAAGGCTGCATGCACATTTACATTTATTCATTTAGCAGCGGCTTTTATCCACACCGAAGTGAGGAACAACATGCATGTACATTTGGATTCAAGACGAGCATCTGAGGCCTCTATTTTGTTATTTATAGAAACTGACCACCATAAGAGGATGAATTAATCTCCATTACTCTAATCAAAGAGAGAAAGAGAGTGAAGGGGGTGATTTAGATTTACACAACAGCAGTGTAACTCTCATCTCTTTGACTGTTATGGGATTGAACTGCTGGCCTTTCGAGTTTGGATGCAAATGTAGCCGAGTCGTTGCTAAAGCATGTGGCCTACAATAAGTACTATGTGACCTGTGACTGTCGAGTGATTGAGATGAATTAACAGGGCATTTTGGGAAGAAGTTGAACAGTAACTTAGGCCAATTAAATGCACATTAGGCAAATGAATATCTTTGTATTCACAGAAAAAAATCTTTGGCATCAATGGGTACCTATGGCTATTGAATGCCTCAAAAGACCAACACAAACGCTCCTCAATTCACAGTAGAATAATGTGAGCAGATGTTGCTTTCTGCTCACCACAAATATATGCATACTCTTATACAGTCTCGTATACATGAATCAATGACATTGTTAATTTTTTTGTCTACTAATTCATTAAAAAAAAACATTAAAATACAATGACAATTGAATACATCTCCTCTATAGGCATGTTTTTAATTTCTGAATTAAAATTTATTTTTTATATATTTTTGATGTTTTGATATAAATGTATTTTTTATTATTTTAATAAAAAAAAAATATATATATATATAATTATACATTTTTCTATCTA